>NW_009911436.1:23732-78173 GCF_000696875.1 Nestor notabilis | reverse complement strand
GAAAGAGTGAAAATTGACACCCTAGCTTTATCTCGTGCTTTGCGTGTGCAAGAATGCATTTTAAAGGGGAGGGTTTTGGCTCAATTAGAATGGAGTTAGTGTATGTAGTGAAACCTATACCTGCCTTTTTATTAATGCTCCTGAAATTCTACATTTCCTTTGGATTAAATTGGGTTGAGAGACAAGAGAAGATGATGACAGCCAGGTTGGCACAGAGAGTTGACAGCAAAAGCAAGCTGGTGTTTTGATGCCTGTACAGATAAGACCTGTGAGTACAGGTCCACAACACCCCGTGTAAACTTTTACCCAGGATATTGTCATCTCTCTGACATTCTCCAAATGTTTTTTCCCTTGTAATGTCTTTGTGAAAATGACTGCATGAGTTCTAGGGCAATAATGACAAGTCCAGACCTTTTTTAACGTCAGGGAAGGGACTTTCTGGATCTGTTCTGCTTGCTGTAAGAAAATCTCAATTTCTTGTTTTCTAATGTTAGGGTTAATAAATACAGATCTGACACCAAAGCAGGGAACTCGGGAATTAACAAAACAGTGATTCAGCAGAAGATAAAACAGAATTCTTGGTTTATACTTGTACAAAATATTTGAGTAATATAATTCATTAATTCATAAAGTTAAGAGCAGTCTTTTTTCTTTTATTCCCCCTAAAGATGGCATTTCCATAAAATTTCTGGAAGGTTTGAAGACTCCCTGTTACCACTCCCAAAATTACTTCTCCATCAGTGTGAAGGTTCCTACTACTTGGCTGTCATAGTGTCATAGAATGGTTTGGGTTGGAAAGGACCTTAAAGCCCATCTAGTTCCAACCCCTTGCCACAGGCAGGGACACCTTCCATTAGACCACGTTGCACCAAGCCCCATCCAGCCAACACCTCCAGGTCCTTCTCCTCAGGGCTGCTCTCAGTTCAGTCTCCCCCAGCTGTTTGTGCTTGGTATTGCCCCAACCCAGGGGCAGGACCTTGCACTTGGCTTTGTTGAACTTCATGAGGCTTGCATGGTCCCACCTGTCCAGGTCCCTTCACTGGGAGTTGTGTAGATAACAGGGGAAGTCTGAAAATTGGTATTGCCAAAGTGTGACTGGATTTAGTGTTACTGTCAGGTGAAAATACACAGTTATCTGGGCCTCAGCTGATACAGCTTGGTGTGGGTTTAGAAGTGGCTAGAGTGAGTTGCAGTGCCTGAGAGATGAATGTGAAAAAGGTCTTTGTGAGAGGAGCCTTGTCCAATCGCCCAAATCCTGTGTGTCCAGTTTGAATGCGTCACAGATCAGTGAACTTCTCAAATTCAGGCTGAATTTGTGCCAATGCCTGGAGTAGCTTAAGATTCTGGGCAGACTGTAAGATGCTGCTGACTGACCAGGTGGGATAAAATGCAGGGAATATGCACAAATTTCCACAACCTGAATATTAACCCTCGAAAGAAAATCTCCATTAACACACTGAAAAAAACAAAGCTATAGCTATGAATAGGCACCATAAAGCTGTCACTTTTATAAAACAAGTTTTTTCAAAAGCCCCGTGCTTTCAAGCATTATTGTGATTACTAGCTATAAATCTTTATAATGGTTATCATATTGTTGTAGACAGCATAAATACAGCTACTTGCAAGTGTTCAAAGACCACCAGTCTGGCCTTTGGAGATGGATAAAACCTGGGCTATGGCATTTATTTGTTTGGTTTTTCCTCCTATGAAGTGTTAAGGCTGTGAAATAGGTATATATGAACGGCTACTTTATCTTGGATTGCAACAGGACACATTTTTATGCGACATCAGGCTCAATTCATGTGAAACTAAAGCTTTTAAAGCCTGTGGACACTGATCTCATTCAGAAAAGGAAGCATCCATCCTCCTGCCCAACATGTCATTTTGCTGTAGTGCCATTTCATGAGCAGGCATTTTTCAAACTTATGCTTTTGGTTGGCTATGGCTTTGTAACACAGAATAAATACAAATTAGGTGTATTCAGTTAGAGGTTCCCTGTTGATGAGGGGGCCAGAGAGGGGATGCTGTGTCGGTAGTTTGTGGTTGTGATTCACTACAGCAGTTCATATAGTCTTGTAAAAACAATTTTAACAGGGGAGAAAAGAAATGGAGGGAAGCTTGTGGCCAAAGTCCTGGCATGAACAGCTTAAATCTAAACTTTAACCTTTCATTCTCATGGCTGTGGGTTTATTCATTGAAGTACTGGGTCTTTTCAGTGATCTATTGTCACATTGCTTTTGTTCTGTTTTAAACTCCAGTATTTTAACACATACTTTCCTGGGTGATGGCGTAACACATTCTTCCTTCTCAAGCCCAAAGACAAGTTGGATGTTTGGTTTATTCCTAATCTCTTCCTAGGGTTTCCCAGAATGAAAACTACAAATGTATTTGGTTTCCTCTCCAGCACTGTTATGCCTGTCTCATAAACCATACTGCCAAATTAAATGTGATCAAAAAAAGAAACCCTTCGTAAAACTGCAGACAAAATGTGTTACTTGTAAGGCTTCCAAACTCTATGCTCTGCTTCTACATTAGAAATGCACTGTAGATTGATTTGTTTTCTCTTATTATTTTGGGGGTATAATCCGCTAGGCAGGGATCAAGGTGAACATCTGAATGCAACATGGCTGTTGTGAGACATCATATGCACCATCAAGAGGTGAAGTCAGTTGTGCGTCATGTATTCAGTGGGGTTTTGGTGATAGTGGAAACCTGTTTCTCACTGTTTGCTATTTGCAGGAACGGCTAGCCTGATAAAGCATCAGTTATGTCTGTCTTCTTCCTCACAAATGGTTATACAAATTGGTATACCCCAAATCTCAAAAATCTGAAGTATAGTCTTTGGAAGAGTCCTGGGTAGCTCAGGGAGAAAATGTGTTTCAGGGCTGGCTGCAGTCTCACTGCTCTGCTCTAATGCTGCTCTGATCATCATGTTCATCATCCCTTGTTGATGAGGAACGTTGGTTGAGCCTACAAGAGGAATGCTTGTTGAACGAGACACCTCTTGAAGTTCATGAAACCTCCTTAGGTCCCATGCAGTTCAGTCTTCTCAACAAATCTGACCTGCATTTTCATCAGTGATGGTAGTGGATGAGGTCATTAAAACACAGTTTGTAAGCAAAAATGTACTACAGGGACCTCCTCAATTCCACTCTTCTGTTGGAATAAATAGAATCGCAACAAAAAAATTCAAGGATTCAGACCTGTTCACCAAACCTCTACTTAAGGTATAGTCAAAGATAACTGTTTAAAACAGACCTGATTCAGCAAGCTATGGTGGATGTTGCCACAGTAAATATTAAATTTTACCCTTACCGAATACAGAGATATATGACAATTTGAAAAGTGACACTTACCTGTCCTTCTAAGGGTTGAATGGAACTCCAGCTGTCTATGAAAAATACCCATTTGTCCCTTCCTTATATGCTTTTTTTTCTGCTACAGAACTGCATGTACAGGATAGCTGTTCATTACTTGGGCACTTATCCTGCAATGCAAGTTAAACGGCCCCTCAGATTTTTGGGAACCCTCTGGGCACTAGACTCTTGCTTAAGCTTTTTGAAGTCTGTCAAAACGGCAGCTGAGAGATGAAAGAATTGCTCTCTAGCTGATTATAGGGATGATGTGTAATGAGATGCAATTTGCCTAAATGCAATTGTGCATGATGAATGTCCTGGTGCAGCTATCAGCAGAAGTCCTGCTTTGAACAGCCACAGAGACCTGAACTACGCCAGCCCCCAAACCCAGCTTTAAAAGAGGGGAATGGAGTCGCTCATGCCAAACCCAGCTTGCAGGTCAAGAACCTTCACCAGAGCATCAGTAGTTCAGAAATAGTGCTGGCACTCGGGGATCATGAGGCTGCCCTTGTTATACATTTATCTGCAGGCAAGGTTGAGGGGAGGGAGAAATCTTGCATTTCCTTGTGGGAGGTGTTGAGCTAGAAGGGAGTTGAGCTTGGATTAACAAGTTCCTAGTGGGTGGAGGTGCACAGCACCTGCAGCTCTGTTAGCTTCCATTTGAAGCTCAGCTTTTTGGAAAGCTCCCCATGTATGTCACTTCCTTGGAGATAGTGTTTTGAAAAAAGAAGTGCTCAAGCATCAGAAGAAATAGAAACCATCTAGGATGGGGTTTTTGCTCTGGGTTTAAGGAAGACATTTCTTATGCAGTGGGTATGGGTGGGGTTTTTGTTGAAATTATTTGTAAATATATGAAATCTAATCTAAGAACTGGAGGAAAAAAAACCCCAAACAGTTAATTGAAATGCAAAGTTCACGATATCAAAATAAGACTAATTTAAAAACGAAAAAAGAGAAATCCCTTTTAGAGTTGTCCTCATCCACTGAGACACTCATGATCCATAAGCTCTTTGAATCAATCCACATAAGGCAGAGATGCTTTCTAATTACTGAGAAATTAATTTGAAACCCAACCCTCATAGCCTTTTTGCACACACTAAAAACCCATCCTGTCCTGCACACATTAGCAAACTGTGTGTGCTGCCTGTGGGTCCCAATAGGATAACTTAGAGATACACATGAAATTACCCATTTTGTACACGTTTCTAACAAATTTTAAAACCCAGAAAAGAAGATAGAGCCTCTGCCTGCATTTGGGGAGGTGGGTGCAGAGGAAGTTGAATATTTGAGAACCCTTTTTAAATATAAAAAGGTGATGTTAGGTTTCTAGAGCATGTCTGCTGACCTAGCTGTAGGACTTACCTAAGCTCCATAAGGAGCTTCGTGACTAATTTCTTGTATGTATTTATGTGCGTCTATATGTATATATATAAACACTGTAGTCTTACACACAATCTGAATACTTCACAAATTGCCTCAGCCTCTTTTAATTGCATTTTTGTCTCCTAAACTGCTACCTATTATAAACCAGGTAAGGGGAGGTTCCCCCAAGGTCATCTGGTTAAACTCCTTCTTAATAATGAAGGATTATTTAATATACTGTATTTTCCAGTGGTTGTGCTCACCTTCTTTTTAACATCTTGAATAATGAAGTTTCTGCTGCCTGTCATGGAAGATTATTTCACATGGTAACAGACCTTGCCAGTAGGAAGTTTTTGTTACTTGTTTCCTAAAGCTTTTTATCACCTTTCAAATACTGGTGTGAGTCATATGCTCTTTGATAACTGTCTTGAAATATCTACAATGAATCCCCATCCAGAAGATACACACAAATTTCAGTAAGGTGAGGATATGTCTGAGCAATGTCATAATGCATAGTTTCTATCTGTGTATTCACTTAAAGAAAGAAAAATAGGACAGAACAATTTACTTCTACTTCTGGCATAAAAATAATCTCCCCCTTTCTGATCAGAACTAAAGGAGATGGATTATTAATCTGCTTTCATCCAAATAAAAATTGAAACAACAAAGTAAAACAAAAAACAATCACACCTTCATTTCAAGGTCTTGAAATCAGTGAATCTCTATGAAATCCTTTGAATTTAATAAGATAATATATGCTAACAGAAATACAGTTATTTGAGACTATTCCTAGAGACTCTTGTGCCTCCTTTTTTATGGGCCAGCTTGAGCTAGCTTAAGAAACTTGATTTTGGAGAAAGAAGAAGACTACTCTTATTTAAAGCCAGTCTTCTCTAGAGAGTTGTAAATGCACATTCACCAGTAGATTTTGATAATGTTGGGAATGTTACACTGTGACAGCTGGGGGGCATGAGAGGGTCACAAAATTATATCCTAGCGATATGCTTTTTTAAAGCTTTATACAAAACACTGTTTTTACACTAATTCTGTGATGAATTAATAGATGTTACAGGGCCAACTTGTATGTGTTGTTGGCATAATTGAAAGAGAAGAGACTGACCTGAATTCAAATGAGGAGTTTGAAAATGTGATACAGTCTAGGCTGCAGTATGCGAAACTGTATCTCATTTCCCTTCCATTGGTCTATGCTGGTCTGTATTAGCCACAGAGCCATCATCTTTGGAGGATTAGGAAAAAGAACTGGGGATATGCACACTAAAGAAACAGGGCTTGGAGTGATGTTTCTCATCTTGGTTTATCTGCCAGAAGGGGAAAAAACCCATTTTGCTTGCTTTACAACACACTTCATGGACATTAGATTGAAAGTTACAGATACCCTGGAAGGGGGCTATAAAGGCAGAGCTACAAAGATTGTGAAAGAAGAGTTTTATATGGCCCATGCTGTGATGGGAAGTGGAAGTATGGGGGTTTGAAACCTATGTGTGGAGGGGGAAATGGGAGAGCAACGGGGGGTAGTGGCACAGCAAGCTGCAGCTTAGCAAAAGGCAAGCAAGAAATCTGTATGCAAGGAGGAGGGAGCAAAAGGTAATGCAAGGGGGGGGGAGGCCTGTATTTAGCCTGTCATTGTCTTTGCTTGAAGGTTGGTGTCACTCAGCTGAAAAAGGAGTGATTTTGCAGCTAATCTTGTTCTTATGATACAACCTTGTGTATGTGAGATGAAGTTAAATACCTAAAAGCAGCAGCAGTCATATTTTGAGGACTGCAGTTTTCCTTCATTTAAGTGTGCTGGGTGACCTCTAATCAGTAAAAACCTTGAGAATGGAGCCTTTGACCAGGTCTTTGGCCAGAATAAATGGTGTCAACTGTAATGGGTGCCTTGGGGCAAGACAGATTTGTGCTGTTTGTAGCAGTTAATGAAACAATTATAACTTACCTCACATTGTATAAATTATTTATTTGTCTTCTGTAGTCTCCTTCTGCAGATCTGTTAGAAAACAAATTAATTTGCAGACTGTTCATAGGAACATATTGAAGAGAGTATTGAAACTCTTCCATTTGTTTTTGGATGTACACCAGATACCTGGATCAAGGAGCTCCACTACGTGTGGTATAAACAGGTTATTTGGTTCACTGAGTATATTCAAGTTACCTTGATTGAGGAATTACAAGCGTGCAAGAATCTGTCATTATCTTCAGATTGAAACCAGTATTTTTTAAGAAGTTAATGTCAAAAATGTGAGGCACTTGAAGAAAATTCAAGAGTAAGGGAGATGCCATATTTACTATGAACTACTTAGGGTTGGATTTTTTTTCCCCATAAAATACTAAAGCAGGAAGGCATAATGAATTATGAACTACATTCATCTTTGGCTTAAGAAAGGCCTAAATATGTTGTACTCCTAAGTACAGTATGGCTGGCTGACAGCTTCTCTACTCTGAAGGCTCAAGGCCAAGAGAATGCATTATTTATGAGTGATACTTCTTGTTTATCCTGCAGATTATGGTGGGATTTATGTATTTTGTGTGTATATACATGTATTTATATATAAAAATAAAATGATATAGATGTATTCTTTTTTCCTTGTGAAGTAAAAATGGGAAATACTGAACATTCATGACTGTGAAGCAGGGGGAGAGGGCAGTGCTTTCTGTTAGATGTACTGGAATCGGAAACCAGTTTTAAAATTGTGTCAGAACACTAAAAGCTGTTACTTTTGATGCTTATAGATAGAGGCATATTGGCATATTGAAAAAATGGGAAATTCAAAGCACTGGTGAATCCTTGAATGAGAATATCAGGAAAATCTTGCCAAGCAAATGAAGATGAGTACTGTCAGATAATGACTGTCAAGTGGACGAGATGCAAATGAAGCTGAACAGTGTTGGGTGATGATTGTTAAGTGGACATGAACAAATGGAGATAAATGATAGGTGATGAATGTTGAGTAGGCAAGAAGCAAATGAGGATAAACAATGGCAGGTGATGTTTACTAAGCAGCTAAGGAAGCGAATCAAAATGTTGTCTTATTTAGATGGTTTACAGATGGTTTACTCGCATTGGATTCCTGAGTAAAGCCCCTTCTATATGGGCTTGCATGTTTTGAATTTTAAAACACTGCAAATGCATGCCATAGTCTCCTGGTAGCTGACCTACTCCTTGGATTTAGTTACAGTAGAGATATGCCTCTTGTAGTGAGCTTCTCATTTAAAGAACAGGGCCATTCTGTGAGTGCTAAAGGAAACGGAAAGGCTTATTAATGCTTTTTCATTACATTCAGGCTTTTATATATATGAATCACTTTGGGGCCTTATGCCTACCTATTCCTCCCTTGCTGAATTTTATATAGAATTTACTTTGCCTTCTTTTCTTACAACAAACAAACAAACAAAAGGCACCTTCTTGTTTCATTCAGTAATCTTAGGAAGGGCTATTGTGTAACATAATAGTATCATATTTTTTACTTAGATTGCATCTAAACTGGAGCAAACTTAGAAGCTGAGTTTTAAGTCCTGAGTCTTACTGATGATAAGGGAGCCAAGCTGTTGAGGTCTGAAGTGGGAGGCAGCTGGAGGGATCAAAACCCACTTATTTGAGAAGAGCTTCAGTTAGATCATCTCAGGCATCTAAGCCAGAAAACCTCAAGAGACAACTTAATTGGGCTTCCTTCATTTTGGAACATTCAGGCTCTCATATCACTCAGTTGTTCCCCATGTGTTTGTGTCATATCGTGTCTGTAGCATCTGCATTGGTTATGACAATATTACCTATTTATCCTAATAAAAATGCAGTGTTTTCTATTTTAAAGCAAAGTGCATTGCAGCACTTGCCAGTAGTTGTCTTGTGGTGGCATTGAAAATACTGAATTATTTACCTATATTTGCATTGTTCCAGCCTTTCTCTCTTTATATTAGCCACTGTAGATTTAAAGTCTAATTTACCCTGCTTGTTTTTCTCTTCCCTGCATGGGCAGAGCAGGCTGGGGAGCTGGTCTCTGACTCTTTCCTCATCCGTCCATGGCCGAGTCACCTACAGGTGTTAATTTTCCATCAGAGTTTCACTCTGGGTGACTCAATTTGATAAGACTGTGCTGCTTTCCTCCATGGTCTCCAGTTGGATGTCGCAGAAGCAATGGGCAGGATGTGATTCATGCAGGCTCCTTAGGCTGTTTCTGTTGAGACTTGCATTTTTCCACGTCACTCTGCTTGTTGGCACTTCATGTCTGTTCTTGAGAAGAAGCAAAAGAAAAAGCATTTTACCAGAAGTGTCTCTTTCTTCTCTTAGATGGGTAGTTCTTCCCATAGTAATCACACTTTTTGACCAAATCATAGAATCAACTAGGTTGGAAAAAAACTTCTACGATCAAGTCCAACCTCTGTTGGACTGCACCTGACCTCTTTGTTGGATCGACCCACCTGCAGATATCGCTGTCTTTCCATGCTTTGTATTCACTACCCAGCTGGATGAAGGAATGGTGATTAATTATGAGGGAGAAGAAGTGCTTAAGGTGGTGTCTTTGTAGCATCTTTTGCAATGTCAGGAACAGGCAAAGTTGCATCTTATGAAGCTTTTTGTACATTAGCTATGTAAGAGAACACAGGGAGCTTTACCTTTCCCATCAGGTATGAAACATTGAACCAAACACATTCTATCTAGGAAGAGTGTGGGATTTGAAATGCAGTCCAAGTCCATTCTTCCACCTTTAGTAGTGTTTCAACAACAGCCCTGGATGCGCAGTCCCTCGTCCCCAGTCCTGCACAGCTCCTCAGTTTTCTCAGTAACATCACCCTTACCAAGGAAACAGAGCAGATTTTTCAGTTTGTGAACCTTGGGATTGTTGGGTCAAATGTAGCCCTGGAGCTAAAGGTGCAGATCCAAGTAGAATCAGTTAGCAGTGGATTTTCTACTGTTTGGAAATCCGATAGTTCACATTTTTAACCCTAACCTTGATAAAAAAGCCAACATATAATAGCTTTTGTAATTTTTAGTCAGTTGAAATGTTTCAGTTCTTCTTATAACTATTTTAAAGACCAGACTTTTAAACAAAACAATTATGAAATAGGCAATTAATCTTTCCATTCCGAAATGGTTGTTTTGCCATTTACATGGTTTCTTTTCATAGTGTTAAAAAGAATTTCCTTCAAGATCGTCTACTTAGTCATTTTTGTTACAGAAGGTTTCTATTGAAGCTATTTTTTTGCCAATTCTCAATCATTGCAGGCAATATTTCTTTTAAGGGTCATTGGCTCCCTATATTACTGTGGAGAACTCTTTCTCAAGTAATCTTTATGATTCACTGATACCCAGGAACTGAGTTAACTGGGTCCAATTCAGTGTGACCTGACTATTGGAGCAAGTACAGTGACAGATTTAAGTGCTAGTTAAGCATTTAAATAGGTAAGATATAATTTAAATATAATCAGTAATATATCATTCAAACTGAAAGAACCAGTGAGAAGAAATTAGCGTTTATTTAATTAGCAGTGAAGTTTAATTATTCCTTTAATTTATGCATTTGTATAAGAGCTATCATTTTGTCTAAGTTTAAGCAAAAGTTGTTTAACATCAAAAGGTTATAATGTAAGTACATCAATAAACTAGGAAATTTTCTAAAGCAGTTACCTTATTAACTGGCATTCTAATCCAAAGATGCCAATTGACAGTATGGCTATCATGTACTGTCCTATATTGAAATACAGCAGCCCAAAAAATTGAAATTATTATCTAATATGAAAAAGTTAGGTTAGGAATTTCATGCCCAAAGTTGTCTTTTAATATGTATTCGAAAAACTATGGAAAACTATTTTTTAAGCCATTATCTTTTAGAAGAATTACCAGAAAACAGGCTGAGTAGTCTTCTCTGCAGGTAGTGGAAAAATATGGGGATGTTTGGGTTGAATTCCAATGAACAGGTGTAAATCCTCCACAAGATCCACAAGCATTTTCCAGTCTAAGCAACACTGATGTAAGTTCATGTACTATAACAAAAGCTTTTGTCATTGACTTAACTTCTGTCAAATTCAGTGCCACTGGGCTCACTTCCCATAGTCTCATTCTCTCGTTATTGCCTTACAAAGGGCATAGTCTTGCATAGTACAAAATGGTCTGTCTTTGTTAGTTTTGGCACGTTACTCCTTTGAAAACAAGGATTATGAATGGTGGGTTTGTGGACTCTTAATACAGCACAAGCAGATTCCAGGTCAGACCCAGTGTGGATGACATTTTCTTTCTTGTTCATGATTGTAAGAAGTCAAATGTCATCATTAATAGATGATATTTTGTTTTGAAAAAACACTGAAAACATTAATTTGTAATACTGTAGTACCAGCCAATGACTTTTTTTGGTTTAGTCATTTTGAGCTTTGGTGCAATGAAATTATGGAGCATTTTTCTTAGTAATGTGCTCCCAGCCTGGCACTCAAACATTTAAATCTGAGTACCTTTCAGCTCAACATCTTAGACAAATTTGTGGATGGAAATTGAGCTCCATGTTAGGAATGTTGCTCATCACTGTTTTCTGATTTTTATATTCATTATTATCTACTATGAAAAAGGGGGATGTTGTATATTTTTTCTGACTCTTCATGGATATTTCAGGCCACAAACCAGCTAGTATAGGAAAGTTAAATATAAAAAAGGGGGCAATGTCTTAAGTTCATGAACTTTGCATTCTTTTATTTATTGTATGACCTTTGATACATATGCCAGGGTCTGTAATCTTGAAAGCTTTTTGTAATTAGCAAAATGAAGCGCATGTATATGCTGTTGAATCAACAAAAAGATGTTGAATTATACTCTAGTTTCTAGTTTCACATTCTTTTATTCTGTAGTATAAAGCACCTTGTACTGCTGCTGTGCTTTGGGTTTTCTCTGTAGCTTTTTTCCCATAAAATGCTCTTGCCACTCTCTGACACTCCACCTCCCTGACACCTGTAAAAAGAAGTGAGATTTAATCAATTATCTCTTCCAATATCATCAGAAAAATGGAATTGAAACAGCCTCAAGTTCCCCAAATGCTTCATACTACCAAAACATTAACGCTTTAGAAAAATACTATTTTCCACTTTAACCATTTGATGGTATATGAGGAGAAAGAGGGAGTAATCTGGACTGTAATCTTGGAAGACAAGTTCATGCAGAGCCAGCTTTGTTTGCAAAACCACAGATGCAGAAATTGGCAGAACTTCTCTCTGTATGTCTTTTTTGTATGTGTACTCCTGATAAACCTTCATTTTAACGTAATCTCTATCTCCTGCAATTAGAGTAGCAGCATCAGTTATTGCTGGCTGGTATGTGCTGCTTCAAGGGATCTTGAAGAAAAGAGCAGATGACATGATGCAAACAGGACTTCCCGTGCTAGTGCTGTTGAAGCCACCCCATGCAAATGTTTGAAATTAAAGGGTCCATCTGCTGACACATTAACTGTTTTCCCTTAGACGCTTTTGTGGTAGAAAGGCTGATCTGCTGGAACAGGGATACAGCTTTCCTGTTCAAGCAGGGAAGAAAATGGCTTTAATCCTGAAGAATAGGCGTAAGTCTTGGAGTAGACTGAATTTAAGTGACGACAGGCAGTGCTAGGCTTAAGGTGTACTGAGAGGTCTAAGTTAAACTCTTTGGCTAGTGACAAGATACGCTTTTATCAAAACGTGCATTCTTCAGTTCTTAATCTCTCTTACTGTAAATATGAGAGGTCTCTCATATTCCTGGCCTTAAGCTTTAAAGTGCCAAAAAGGAAAGTGATCCTGATGGCCCTGTCAAGGTGGTTGCCTATCTGAATGGAACTGTGACTAATGAGGTCTTGATACTGCACTCGTTACTCAGGCAAGGTTTTAATTAACTGAGGTGTCAGGTCCTTAATGTCTTATCCTCAAGCACCTTTTTTCCTCTGTGATACTTCCCTTTAGCTTCCAATTTCAAAATTGATTACATCAAATGCAGGTTCCTTCATTTTGTTATAATAAAAATCTTTGCTATTAAGATAAATGGAATTTGTTTCTTTTTTTATCTTGTGATGTTTCAGTACATGCTGCTGGCACTGTGAAATGATAAATATCTCACAAGCTTTTTCTCAAGTTTTGAGAAGGCAACAAAATTACAGTCAAGAAGCATCTTTTTTATTATTATTTTTTGTGTTCTTTTCCTCTGGTGCTAACCGGTTATTAATTCAAGCTTATGTCTGCCAAACCCTGTAGAGTGAAACTTTTGAAGTAGCATCTGCCTCTTCTAACAGCTTGCGTGGATTGCTGTGGGAATGAAATTCCTTTTGACTCGCCTCCAGTTCCAAAAGAATTTGTGTGTTCTTATCTATTAAGAATGAGTCTGCAAAAGATCTGTGTGCAAGCCTGTGTATGATAGACAAAAAGGCTTTACCTAAGGCTTAATCTCCTCATACTATAAGCAAATCAGTGCTGTGCCCTTGGAGTCATCCAAATCCCAGAATGTAGCTCTTTCATAAACTCGTAAATTGCATAAAGGTACTATATGACTTCTTTTTCTGTGCACTGGAATAGTGTTTTGTTCAATAGATCACAATGAAGCTGCCTAATAATGAGCTAGCCAAGGTTTCTGGTAGGTTTTTTCACTCTTATTCAGTTGGTTCAACGCAGGATACCTCTAGACTTTGCTGGCTTTTATGTTATGACTTTATTTTTTTTCTGCTCTGTATAGCAGCTGGAATTCATCTGTGTGAAACTTCACTGACAGCTACAGAATTTCCCATTTTTAAAAAAATGATCATTTTAGGTTTACCTAAATAGTATTGTACATTAGGTACGACTGCAAATGTCAAAGGAACTTCTGTTCTGAGAATTAGCTGTCATATTCCACAGTGTACTTGACACACAACGAAGTCAATGGGTTTAGGCTCTTAAATAGAATAATTGCTTTCAAGTAGTTTAACTGTCGACACTGGGAGAAGTAGATGAACCCAAGAAACACACATTTTAGGGTTTGGTATGAACATAAGGTCTGCATAACCAAGGAGGCAACATTAGAGGGTAGATAATCCTTTTTAGTGCAAATGCAGCTCTAATAGCTGAGACTGTATGAGTGCCGTTCCCTTCCAGGTTCTCCCGGGCTTGCTGCCTACAGAAATTGGAAGTAGTAGGACAGCAGTCACAGATGGTTCCAGCTGATGGATCTGTAAAGCCCTGAATCCAGGTCTGCTGAGTCCTAGTGAGTCAGCTCCACAGCTTTCTGTCATGTCTAGCCAGCTTCTGTGAGGTTGTGTCTGGATGTGCAGGGAAGCCCACGCCTGGCTAACAGATCGGAACAGCATGACAGATGTGAGATGACCTCATACGTATTTTTGTTCGTGCCCCAGCTGTGTTCTCACAGTGGTAGTTTCAGTCAATTTTGTGGGTGGCTTTAGCTTTTGCATTCTTATTTTTGAGCATGCCGTGTTTTGTTTAAGCTCTGTGTCAGTGTGGCAGTAGTGTTGCAAGGCAAAGCATTAATTACATGTTTTTCAATTCAGCATCTTAAGCATTCACAAGATAGCATTTGCACAATTAGTTATCTTTACAGCTAAGCTGTAAGATGTTTTAGTTTTGTTAAGAGAGAGGCTTGTTCATTTACTTATGCTCTGCAGCAGTGGACCACAATTCAACAGTTGATATACTTGGGTTTGTACACGGTACTGACCAGCTGAATTGTAGAATCACAGACCAGCCTGGGTTGGAAGGGACCTTAAAGCCCATCTAGTTCCAACCCCCTTTCACTGAGTTTCCGCTAGAAACCACTAGACCAGGTTGCTCAAAGGCACATCTGAAGACCAGGGCAGGACTTCATCTGGCAGATCTTCTGTGAGCTGTCCTCACAGTGAGGGCAATCTCTTTTTCCCAGTGATTTGTTAATAGTTATACCTATGAAGCTGAAAGACTATTTATCAGCCTTTCCATTCTCTGGATAAAGATTTGTGTTATTATGCTTTAAATGCTTCCTCTAGGTATTTGCAACTTAAAAGTTTATTATTACATGTTGCTTTATTATTACATGTTGGAACATATTACATGTTCCAAACAGGAAATGGAAACTAAGCCAATCAAGCCATTCTGGGGTTTGGAATAAGAGGTGATATAATCTCTCTTTCCTCCTCTCTTGGGGAAGAAAAATGCTTATAAACAACAATTTCTAGACTTAGGATCAAGTCTTCCATATGCAGAAATCTGTTCACCTGGACTAAGACAGGACGTATTTTCAAATGAGAGTGACAGAATAAGCTGGTTTTATATTCAAGTCATCACTTGGTTGTGTGCTAAAGATACTGCTAAGGCCAGAATGAAAATTTGAGTCTCATAGGCCCATTTGCTGGTTAGGTATTTTGGCTGGAAAATGGTTCTGTGACTTACTGTTCTGCTGGTGGTAAATCAGCGTGGCTCTAGGGTAGAATTGTAGAATGGTTTCAGTTGGAAGGGACTTTCAAAGGTCACCTAGTCCAACCCCTCTGCAATGACCAGGGACATCTTCAATTAGATCAGGCTGCCCAGAACCAGTTTATATGAGATGGATACTTGCTCCCTTTCTGTCAAGAAAGAAAAGGGAGAGAAGTCCCTTTGCTTATGCATTGTGGATGTTATCGTAACCATTCTTTATTTTAGTTATATCAGTTCTCAACCTTATCTTGGCAGAGGGTGAATGACAGAGGAGTGCTACCTTTTGAGTTGCTGTTAATATTGCTCTGTGATTGTCTAGGGAACAGGACTATAAGGGCTGAAATCTGTGCATCAGATTTCCCCTCTGCACGGACTAGTTTCTGACAGCTTTATATTTTCTTTCCCTCACACTGGGTGATTCCACACCCCCAGAAGAAGTGACAGAACTGACAATCTTTGTCCTGCTACCATTTGTTTGTGAGGTTGTGTGCCCATAGGCTGTGAATGATGATCTCCTGACAGATGAAAAATGCCTCAAGTTTATTTTTGTGCCTCCGCAATTATTGTCGTTATCTGGTGGCTTAAAAGGAGAAAAACTTCTAGTGAATACTTTCTCTAGGTTAAGCATATTTATGGGCAGTCCTTGATACTTGCCATTATGGTGTACAGGTACCTCAGATGTTAGGGTTTGATTTCTCTAGTACTCTTCAGAAATTGTTTCATTTCTTTTCTACAGAGAATGAAAGGGAGACAATTTTCACTTAATATTAACTACTTAATGCTGCTTCTTTTGTCTGATAAAAAGTCAAAGGATGAAAAAAAGGAACAACAGAAAGGCTATCCAAGCTCAAGCTTGGACAAAGGCTTGATTACTTTCCACTTTGCCAGGTTAATGAGGGAGATGATGAACTGTGAGAGTTGCATTTAGCATGGCAGGCTCAGTTGCCAGGATGGAGCTAGGAAATTGTACAGGGTTGTGAATGGGGAAGGTAGTTTCTGAGGCTGTTGCCAGCTGCTGTGCAGAGAACTCCTACAGTTTATAGCCTCCAGGCTGTCCTGCAGGCACTTGTGCACACAGTCCCTAGGCCAGCATTGTAGATACTAAGACAGATGCACACTCAGAAATGTGTTCCCACCTGAATTCATGTGGTCGGGATGCATCTGCTATGCCACCCCTGAGGTCTGGTAGTTTTTCCTGATCTTAAATTTCATTGAGTAGCAATTGCCACTCTTCACTATGTGGCAGCTGTCATCAGGTTACAGTGGCCCTGACACTGCAGCTCTGTTACTCTCCCATCAGAAAAGCCTTCATCCCTCTCACAAGAGCAGAACTGTATGCCTGGAACATTGCACAGCACTGTAACATGGTAGATCAGGAAAGGCACTTCATGGTGACTTCAGTGTTCAGTGTTTGGAGAGTCTTCTGCTGCTGTAGGTGCAATTGCTCCATGCCAGAGGATTGTGATGAAGGTGCAACCTTACTGATTTGGAGCTTTGCTTCCCAATTCATTGTGGGAACTTACTAGGTGTGGTCCTGGTAGAAACACTCTTTTGCTTGGTTTCACTTGCAAGAAAGCCAGTTTGTGTGCATCAGGAATACTCCATGATGTAAACCAGGGAGATGCTATGTGTAGACAACTGGGCAATTCATTTCAAATGCAGACTCCTTTCTGAAATAAAATGCTAATGTGGGCATACCTAAAGGTGATCCCATCGTTTTTTATTGTGAATTCTTTGTTCTTCTTAGAATGTATTAGTTGCTCTAATACCTTATTACTTCTCATTGCAAGTGTCATGGTATTACCCTCATTTGACCATCACTGTGACAGTTTGGCTGTGACTAGTACCAGCAGAAGATACAAATATGTGTGTTTGTCTGTATGTGAAGTGACATAATCCTCAGCACAAACGAGAACATCAGAAGAGAGTCTAGAGGAGAGATTCAAAGGTTGGTAGGGAACCCAATTCTTCCCCAGTCCTTACCATATGGTCCAGCCTGATCCATGTCGGGAGAGTATTAGCCTGGGATATGCAGATGTCCACATGATACAGTAAAATGTATTGCTTGCTAAGGGTTTATATTTTATTTTTCCAGTTAATCTTGCTGCGTTTGAGTCACTCGTCTGTTTTGCAGTTGTTTGGTAGCACATTTGCTTCCTTTCCAGTTTAGGAAAGAAACAAGATATCATCTTTGGGGAGTACGGCATAACCAGTCCTTCAACATACCTACTTTCTTCTTCCCATGTATCATGTAAGAAGTAGGGAGTGCAGGTAACATCACTGCTATTGACTCAATCCCATGAAGATCTCAAGCAGCCTCCTCCCAGGTTCTGATGTACCGTGCCAACCTGGATTACCACTAACCACACGTCTGTACCTTTTAAACCCCACTGCAATACATCTCATATTTAGCATTGCAAAGTGCTGAGGACTAGAAGAAGATTATTCAGCCTCACTTCCAGCAGGATGTTTTGTTATTAATGAGTTTAACACCTCTACTTAATACAGTCTTGTTTGGTTGCCGTTAGAGACGTAACATCAGTTCAGCCTTAAGAACTCTCAAATTATTTTGTCTGTCTCACAGGTTAACTGGCTGATTACAGATAGAATTTGTAGGTCCAGCTGATTCAGCATGCTAATTAGTTTAATTGCTTCCCAGCTACTAAGAAGGAGACAAAATGACTGCTGTAGCTGAACCCAGGACAGTCTGTCTCACAGGTTAACTGGTTGATTACAGGTAGAATTTGTAGGTCCAGCTGATTCAGCACGCTAATTAGTTTAATTGCTTCATCAAGATGAGCTGTGCCAAAATATTAGATGGCAAACTCGGTACTGTGCTATAAAATGGATAGATTTTAAAACAGATTTAAACATTCACAGTGCAAGAAGTCCTAGAAAAATACTTGATGTTTTCCATTAGTAGCTGAACTAAAAAAGAATGTGAAGGGAAGATATGGTGCTTAATAGGCTTAGAGGAAAAAAAAATATGTAGCTTTCCAGCTCTGAAAAACAAAATCAAAAAAGAGCTTTCACACTTGATCAACCTGTTTAATGTGACCTCAAATTGGAACATGTTTCTTCTCCCTTCGTAAAGAGCATCTCTTTTTTTAACATCTTTGATTTTTAAATGATCTAAGAGAAAATTCATTGTTTCATTCTGACTTCTATTTGAATTTCCATAGTTTTTGCCTTTTATTTTCTCTTTGGTTGATGGAGTTCATTTACTTTTCAGCCACTCATGTGTGTATGAAAATATTTTGCTCAAGCACTTGGGAATGCTTCAATGATTTTTAGTCACTTTCAAAATTGTTTCTTTTTAAACTCATATTAATATTTTTCAGACAGTCTACATTTATTGTGGTTGGAGAAAAATAGAAACTGAAATTTTGCTTCACTTAATAGGAAACTCATCAACATTTGAGAGTTAATTTTAAATCGTGAAGAACAGTGAAAGAGGTTGGACTTGCAGCATTGGTGAGGTACTATTATTGGGAGAATGTGATCAACTTTGTAGCTAAACCCAGTTGGCTCCAGTGTGATCTAAACAGGGTTTTACCTGTTGATAGACCAAAACATCTAAGCTATATCATGCCAAGTAGTCTGTCCAAATAAGGCTGTCGTTGTGTGCTTCAACTTAGCCTTGAAAACCTTGTTGTCAGTACACAAAGGTATTGAAAATGGGTTTAGTTTTTAAATGAAGATTAGGTTCATCATTTTCCTCAAGGATCTTGCCTCCCTTATGATTACAGTGCAAGATGCACAGTCTTCCACTCTTGTGAACATACGATTTCTTTGAACAGGGATGAGTGATTTTTTTCTACCCTTCTCTCATGTCCCTTATATCATTTGCCTTTATTGTAAATCTGAAGAAAGTATTTTTCTCATTAAATACCGAGTTTTAAAAAGGGAGATTATACATATCGCTCTGTTAGCAGTGATAGCAATCTTTGCTGTTGCAAGCTAATGCAGTAGTGCTCTCAGATGCAGCACTTATTACAGGCTCTAGAACCACAAAGTGCAAAGCACTTTTATACTCAGTACTGAAGGAAGGAGTGTCACCAATAGATGAACCTTTCTTTTTCGTTTTCTCTGTATTTAAACACAAGTAACAGCACAAGCGTTACCAGCATTCAGAATAAGTTTTCACATGTTGGGATGGCTTTTTACCCCTCTGTCCTGGGCACTCTGTCTTGCTCAGGCTATGGAAAGCAGTCAGAAGAACAGTCTGGTTGGCATGAAAGAGGTGGACTGGCTCCACCATCCCTCGCTGCCTCTCCATGCATCACTAAGGGTAGGCTTTTGAAGCACAGGCAGAAGTGGCTGGTCCCATGTGGTACTTCCAATAACTGACACAAGCCAAAAGAATTCTTCAGATTTCACATGAGAACAGGCCAAGAGCAGCTGTGCTTA
The DNA here is from genome assembly GCF_000696875.1 of Nestor notabilis. Lineage (NCBI taxonomy): Eukaryota > Metazoa > Chordata > Aves > Psittaciformes > Psittacidae > Nestor > Nestor notabilis. The sequence continues at coordinate 58,653 of NW_009911436.1, read as the reverse complement.
AATAACTAGTTTCTTGATGAGCCAGTTCTCCACTGAAAGTGTTTCAGTATAGGAGTATATAATATCTGTTATTTTTCTACTGATGTAACACTTCTATTTATATTCAAATAAAAGCACCTTTGCCCAGCACATATGCACAATGTAGTTTCTTTGGAGCAGAAACCAACCTTTATTGTCATCATGTTTTGAGCCTAAAAGTGAGACTGTAAAAATCTTGCTCATTCTGAATAGTTCTTATTCAGCCAATATTCCTGTCCAGTTGTAAGCATTGACAAGCTTCTCGGGAGCTAGCTCCTTATTAAAAAACAGCTATGTTTAAGAATATTACTTCTTGTAAGCATTTGAGACACTCCCAGGCCTCAGTGTTCTGTAATAAGGAGTTGCCGCATGTCATAGCTGGTTTCTTTTGTTCTTTCCTTGTTTCAGGCTCTGATGGTTTAATCCAAGATAGGCTTGGGAATGGGCCTGCCTTGCCAAAGGTTGACCAGTCCCTGGTTAAATCCCAGCCAGAAAGTTGGTATGAAGTTCCCTTTGCTTCTGCACCTGATTTATCATGGCGTCTCTGTCTTTTGGGGTCATTTTAAAATAGATGAAAATGGTACCCCAAAATGGTACCCAAACTTTTGGTTCACACAGGAGGCTTCAGTTCGTGAAAGACTGACATTAGCTCAAGGGAAGGTGCAGTTCCAGTAGAAAAGCAGTCTTCTGAATCACATATGGCTAAGAGAATGTGTTGATACTGGATGGTGTGGAGCCATCTCAGTTCATAGGTGATCATTTTGACAGAGAAGGTAAAAGTTAGTACTTTTTGATAAAGCACTTTCTGATAAAGCAAAATCCCCCTTGTGTTTAGTAGAGTACCAAGGAGACTTTCTAGATTGCTTAATGAATAATACCATGTTATTCTAACTTTTCTTCTTTCTTCTTCTTTTTGTATTATGATGTGTTTTAAAAAAATGGTAGGTAGATACCACATTTTCTTCAAAGATATTTTTCTCCTGAGACAGTTTGATTGCACAACCATTTTCCAATCTTTTGATATAGTTTCTGCAGGAGATTTTTTTTCATTAGCTAAAATTTCCACTGTGGAATTAAAACTCATAGTAAATTTGACACATCTGGGAGAAAAATATTTCCAGAATAAATTTCAAGTTCCTACAGTACTAACTGCTTATACAAAAACAGTGTTATTTTCTTCTGACAGCAAATCATAATAATGGGAATTTTGATTATGGGAATTTCAGCTGGAAAAATTTAAAAAAATATAGCAGACAGGTATTAAAATGTAGCATTTATATTAAACCATATTTTGTTTTCAAAGCACTGCATATTTTTGCCCTTGAATAGTTTCTTGAATAGGCTGCAACGGGAAACACGAATCAGCCTCTTAACTAGTGTGAGTAAATCAAACTACTGCAAATCACATAAGCAGAGGATGTAGCCCAGAGTCCTCAGCTGCTCTAGCATTTTTCAGGAGGGTATGGACTTTCCATTATCTGCTGCTGCTGGGTAGGATGACTGTGCTAGCTGGCTAGATTCAGTGGTTGCTATGCAAAGAAAAGAGTCAGTGCTGTTCACAAGTGTACATTATGCCAGAATAAAACTGGCTGTGCCATGATGCTCCTCATTCCCTCCCTGGAAAGGTAACCAGTCCATTTGAGAATGTATTGTGTCATTCTTAATGTTTAAAAGACCATGCTCCTCATTCCCTCCCTGGAAAGGTAACCGGTCCATTTGAGAATTTATTGTGTCATTCTTAATGTTTAAAAGACGTCACCGATTTGCCTCTTGAGAATGCTTAATGGTGACCCTGCAGAGAGTAACAGAGTGACATGGAACTTGTACATGGAAGTTACTTGAAATGTGCTAACACATACACATTAGCACCTTTCTAAACAGGCTGAGACAGCCAGGCTTGTTCAGCCTGGAGAAGAGAGCAGCTTCCAGTGCCCAAAGGGGCCAACAAGAAAGCTGTAGAGGGGCTTTTGACAAGGGCCTGTAGGGACAGGACAAGGGGGAATGGCTTTAACCTGACAGAGGGGAGATTGAGATGACCCATTAGGAAGAAGTTCTTCCCTGTGAGGGTGCTGAGGTGCTGGCACAGGATGCCCAGAGAAGCTGTGGCTGCCCCATCCCTGGCAGTGTTCAAGGCCAGGTTGGACGCAGGGGCTTGGAGCATCCGGGTCTAGTGGAAGGTGTCCCTGCCCATGGCAGGGGGTTGGAACTGGGTGAGCTTTAAGGTCTCTTAGAACCCAGACCAGTCTGTGATTCTATGAAATAACACCATTCAGCTTTGTGGAGTACTTAGTGATTACATACTCTGAGCTTACAGTTCATAGCAAATAGATGACCTACTTATATAAGAAACATTCTCAAGAGTCCTGTAAGCAATGAAGTGGAGGAACTGTACATGTTCATAAATAGAAAAATAGGTAAAATATGATAAACAGAAATCATTATTGTTTCTGTTCACAAAGATTAAACCAGAAGAAAAATCAATATGTAAGAATTGTAGTAAAATACCATTATAAGCTAGCTATCTGGTTGTAGTTTCAATGAGTTTTAAGTTTAAGAGACTCTTCTAGGGCGCTTGAAGGTTGGGTGTGTTGATTTTCTTTTTTTAAAGCATAAAATCTGGGCAAAAATGAAGGGACAAGACATCAAGGGGATGTTTCAGTAGCTATCAGAACCACTAGGAAATGAGTCATTTGCATTCAGAGGGTGTGATGCATCTGTGGTTTATGGCTAAGAGAGTGTTGGAGGATCATGGGCTCACAGAGGTTAACAGGTTGGAGCTTAAAAAACAACACCACTGAAGACAGCTCAAACTGGGAAATGGCAGAATGTGGAATGTGCTGTTTTCTAACTATACTTAAAGAATGCAGAAGGTGTTTCTTTCCCAGATACAATTTCTGAGTATTAGGATTGCATGTGTCCCAAGGTCAAGGTGTAATAGTCATAGACTTAAAAGCAGTTGAACAGGAACTGAAGTATCGCAAGTGTCTTCATATAAGGCTTGTAACTGCAAATGGTGAATCTTATTTTAATCTGTTGTTATACAAGTATTAATTCAAGCTCCAGAATCCCATCTATGATGCCATTATTACTGCTGTTCTTGAAGCCTGAGGCTCTCCTATTCCAAATACCCCTCAGCTCCCTCTCTGCCACTGAAGCTCTTAAGGGCTGAAGATCTCGAGACATCAAAAATATTCATGAACATGCAGAAAAAAGACCTGCTACTCTGTAAGTATAGTAATACCCTTAGCCATAAATCCAGTATACCCAACAGTTTGTAAGGGCTGTTTTAGGCATCATACTCAGACTCAGTTTAGGAAAATGCAAGGCTGAACAGAAGAAACCAACTTCCTTTTAGGACCAGTGGGGAAAATGGGATGGAGGGAACAGGAGTCAGAAGTTTTTAAGCTAAATAAATGACAGAAAGGCAATGTTTAGGTTTTTTCCCCACTTTCTGAGCTCTGTCAAAGAGTACTGAATAAAATCCATTACAGGAAATATCATGTGTTTTATATGGTAACTTGCAGTATAACCCTCCAGCTGACTTCTGCAAACTAGCAGGAGGCCTAACCTAGCCCAGGATTTCCAAGTGTACCTTTCACTGCAGATTGCCCCAAGGGTTTATCAGCACCATCAATTTATTTGGATTTTGTCATTTTCATAAAAGCCATGTGTCTTGAGACTGTCAGATTCACTTGGGTCTCTTTGAAACATCAGATGAGCTTAAAACGAGAGATAAGCTCCTGACTACAAAGCTGGAAAGGCTGTTGCAGAGGGGAGGCATAATGTAGGAAATGTACAGTGTAAAACGCACCTGAAAGCAGTCTTTTCTCCGAAGTACTATATAAGATTGTGAATGGTCTGAGATGCTGTAGCCGAGGGCTTATTCCACAAAGCCCCAGTCAGAGAACTGCCTTTGAGAGCAGATGTGTGAAATGACTTTGGGAAGGGAACAGCTTAGTCCTGCTCGCCCTGGGCACTGTGACTTGTTTCCTCTTTTTCCTTGGTTTCAAACAGGTTTCTTGGGCTCACTAGCGCTCTCTTTCTGTTTTGTCTAAAAAGAAAACTACTTTGATGACACAAATATAAATAGTATTTATCCTGTTTCTTTTCACTAATTTCCTGGTGTAGTCATTTCCCCTGTGTTGGGGAGCTTTCTCTAAATGTCCTTTGTGATTTTAGTCCTCACGTAGCACATTTCTTCCAGCTTGAAAGACTTTTTAGTCCTCACTTAGCACATTTTTGCTAGTTGAATGACTTTATTTCAATTATTTTTCTTTAACTTTTCTACTTTTTCTGGGCTGACAGGACCCCCTTATATGTCATAAGAAGTACTCATTTTGCTACACGTAAATCCTATTAGAATACTCACTGCTGAGGTTTTTGTTGAGATCATACGTAACAGCTGCAGTGTTCAGACAGTTGTTTAAAATTATTTTGATGGTGTTGCCAGTTTGGGGGATCCTGCTGTGACAAAATGACTGATGTTGAGAAACATTTGTACCACGGGTGGGATTCCCTGCAGAAGCAGATGTGTTTACCCCTGGGCAGGCACAGAAGTAATGTCTAGTGAAGGAGATGTGTGATTTTCAAGAGGGAGGAGTAGGGCTGTATGTATTTCCATATATCAGTTGCTTTCACAGGTGAAGCTTCTACAGACTGTGGACATTTATGCTCACTTGGATGCTGAACCCACTGCAGTGCATCCCTCACTAAGAGTGGCAGTTCTCCCAAAGGGAAAAGGCATCTACTCCATAGTGGTCCTGCAGGCTCTAGTTTATCCTCAGCCTAACGAACTATATAGAAACTACATGACCTGACTCTGCAAAGTAAGTGTAAATCAGGAGCTGCTCCACAGAAGTCAGTGGGATTATGGCACTGTAAAAGTGACATATGTGAGAGGAAAAACAGAGATATAAGATGAATGACTGGAGTTGTCACTGAGTTGCAGAATCTCTTGGCATAGCTGGTCTGTGTGCGATGCTTTCAAAATCAGAACAGCAGAAGAAGATTTAGGGGAGACATCAGTAAAGCAACAAAACAGAGGCTCTTGTTCAAAAGAGGAAAACAAAAGTAATTCTAAACTTTCTGAAGAATTGGTGGTTGCTCAATCAAAAAGCAAGAGCATCTGTTTTAAAGGCAGGGAAGGTTAGCTTTAAATTCCAGACTATTGAAATTTTTTTCTTTTTTTCCTGTTTTTCCTTTTTCTTCTCACTTTTCTGTGAAATTATGCTAAACTAATTGCCACTCTACTGCCTGTGGTAAGGAAAAAAGATTAATCTTTGCTTTAGCTTTTGCATTGCCCTCTCATTCTTGCTAGAATTTCTTTGACACAGACTTTGCAATCAATTCTTAAAATTTCCTTCTCTAGGGAAATAGAAAAAACACAAACCCAGAAGAACTTGTCTACAGCCTTTTTGAGTTTGTTACAGCATCACCAGTCTTTGGAGCTGCTTACATCTTTGTTGCTTTGAATAGGTTAGAGCAGCACTCCCGTGATGTATAGTGTTGTGATCTGTTTAACATGCCCCAGAAAGTTCAGATGTGAAGTAGAGTTCACGGACAACTTATCTGTGAGGTAAAGATTGAATGAAACCTTGGTGCCTTAATTCAGCAAGCACATATTTTGTACAGGCCAGTGTTCTGTGAATTTTAGGTGGTACTAGATGGTTTAGGGCACTTTGAACATATTTTGCTCTGATCAGTTAGGTTGTGATTCAGTTGTGATTAGGCGCACAGCCTCTCCAAGTAGATGAGAAGTCCTACTGAAACCTTCCACCAACACTCTTCCAGTTCATATAAGCTACCTGATGGCAGAACTGTGATCTATGTTTCTGTGAGCGATACCTGTTTTCTTTGTGTTAAGTTTTAAATCTTTCGTTTGCAACTGCCCTTCTCTCCCTGTTTATTTGAAGGCAGAATGCATATTTTAAAGGAACAGCCAGCAGGGAAATGCTGCATTTTTCATTGGGATGATACATATAGAAAGTGAGAGACTGCTGAGTCAGGCACAGTTTGCTGTTTGTCGCTGCCTAAAACCATTAGCAATGTGAGATTATACAGGGCACCTGCTGAAAGATCAAAAGATCTTGCTTGAAACCCTGGAGAGTGATATCAGAGGCAGATTTTTAGTCTGTACTCTGCACAAAAATAGAAACTATTTCTTTTTCTGAGAGCTTTTATGGCTTGACTAACAAAGGCAGGCATGGTTTTACATGGCTTGTCTCAAGCTTTTCAGATTGTCCAACATGATCTTTGAAACATCTGATAAGGAGGAGGGGAGGAGTTGTTGCTGCTTCTGTTTTATAGAGAGGCATAGAATGGTCACATCCTTTACTTCTTTAAATCCACTTTGTTCATCTTGGTGTGGGCTCAACCAACGCTGCAGCTTTGACTTTGAAGTGCTTTGTGTCCTGATGTACACAATAACACTGACTTGAGTGCCAGGGTGCTCTGTGCAATGCGTGAGGGGAGCTAGGTGCTTAAAAAAATAAACCTGTGCTTTAAAGGCTTGGGCTAACCATCAGAAAGTGCTGGAGGGGGGGAGACAGTTGTGTACTGCAGGAGTGCATCCATCTCCAGTCTGATTTCCTTCCAGTATGAGAAAGAGTAGAGGAAAGCACATAATGCTGCTGCAAAAGTAGAAAGTGGGAATGAAACCTTTGGTTCATTTTCCCTAAAGTTAGAACATCTGCTGCCATTTTGTAGCTGACTGTGGTAACTTCCTGCTCTCCACAGTGCCTGAGTGACACATACTTGAAGGTTTTCACTCTGCTTTCGCTTTACTTTAAAGTAATTAATAATTTATTGGGCTGGAGTGTGAAAAAATACAACCACAGCCTAATGACAAGTGGGTGTCTCCAGGAGAAATATGAAGTGGGTTCACATCCCCACTCCAGTATGTACTTAACATCATATATTCATTGAAACAAGCTCTTGCTGGGTCAGCTCCTTCCTCGGTGACTACCGAGATCGCCAGAATGCAGTGATTCCTACACGTGTGTATGTACTCTTTCTCTCCATACTCCACTCTTCATACAAAATGGAATACTTTATAGTATTCCATTTTTATAGTATAAAGAGTATGAAAGCACCAACCTTGAAATATTACATAGCCTGGTAGTCTGAGTCTTCATTTTGACAGTAGGAAGGACAGGTTCAAACCCCTTCAACCACAGGATGGAGAGTTGCTGCTTGTGTCCTGTGTGCATGTGAGTGAAAGGAGGAGGCACTTATTCTCCAGTGGCAGTTTTATTTGCAACCTGTCTGAATAGCTGTGCTCTGTGAAAACCTGCATGCTCATGGAGGAAGGGAAAAATGCACAGAGTAATCATAGTGGTTCATTTGGAAGTGGCTCAGCTGAAAGTCTAGCCTGAATTTCTGAGGTTAACCACTTCGTGAATAGCCAAAAGCAAAAGGGTGATATTTTATGATACCTGTGAAATTGTCTTGTAAATAAGTTGCAAAAATAAATTCCTCCTTATTTTCAAGTCATACTCTCACAAAAAAACTTTAAAACTTTTGTTCAGCAGACTTGTAAAAATTTTCAGTTACTGTGCCTAGGCTGAAGTAGAATCCTAGAATGGCTTGGGTTGGAAGGGACCTTAAGATCATCTAGTTCCAAGCCCCTGCCGTGCCCCACCCCACCCCCAACCCCCTGCCATGGGCAGGGACCCCTTCCACTAGAGCAGGTTGCTCCAAACTCCATCCAGCCTGGCCTTGAACACTGCCAGGAATGGGGTATCACTGACTTCTTCATAGTACATAAATATCTAGAATTATTTTCTTGCCTGCTTTGGAAATGTTGCTTTAAGTCTTGTTTCTCAGCAAAATGGCTGTCTCAAATAGAAGGCTGTGAATACACTTTCTGTTAGCATGTTTTGGCCGTGTCCTTCTATCTACTGCAGTTGCCAAAAGCAATCACAGCGGCCACGGATGGAGCCGCAGGAGGGTTCTTCAGTGGAGAGGGATTTCCTCGTGGCAAAGCATCAAGGTTTTTATTCTGCTGTCTATTCTTGCTTTGGGGGGTGTTTGGAGAAGAAAAGATCTGCAGCCAAAGTGCCTCCGAGCCCTGCCAGTCCTTGCTACTGGAACAGGCTGTCGGAGTGGTGGGTGCTCAGGTATGAGTTAGAGCAGCTTTTTAGTGTCTTCTGCTTTTTGCCAGACTTGGGACAGTTCCCAGCTGCCCTCAGAAGGCAAAGAGCATAGAGAGGTGGCTTAATTCCCTTGACTCTGGCACAGTATCATGGGTTTGAGAGCACTTCTAGTGCTCAATAGCAATTTTCCAGTGCTGTGAACATGACAGTGTCTTCTTACCTTGCAAATTCTTCCATTGGCAAGTGATTGTTCTGGCTCCAACTGAAATGTCTTGTCATTGCAGGAAGAGACTGTGTATGCATTTGTAATAGCTGTTTGTGTCACATTTGAAAGACTTTGGGTTGGGTCTTTCTGTATTCCAGTGTGAATCAGATTTTAGGTTGTCAGGCGTCTTAACGGATGCAAACATATGTTGATAGGACTGATGACTTGAGGATGGTAAACAGATAAAACACGAATAAAATGACCAGCCCTAGAAAAACAAGGTATGAATATCATGACACAAGCCTTCAAGAGAAAACAGCAAAGAATAGGACCAAAACAACCCACAAAAAATCAACCAAACAAACCAACCAAAAAAACCCAAAAGTCTATGAGAAAAGGAATATGTGGTAAGCTAAAGAAATTTTTTATATATATATACGTGTGTATAAAGAGTATTTTTTCAAAGCTCACTAAAGAGGTACAGGCTCATTGTGCAGTCTTTCTGCTCCTCTAGGAACACAGGCCTTTAGTTCAAGTCAGTCACTCATTTCAAATATATCACTTCAGTTTGGAAGTTGGCACATTGCTGCTAAAATCAGTGAATGTGTTTTAAAGAGGTTTTTGGCTTGAATAGAGATTAGAAAGTTCTTTCTAAACTTTTTTTTTTTATATAGACACACATGATTCTTCCACATTTGTGATTTAGCACATTATTTAACCAATAGATTCTTGGCTGAGTGATTGTATAATGCAGGAGATATTCCAGGAACTGGCACTGTTTATCTGATGGGAATAGCTATATTTCAATTCCCTTGCTTTATGTCTGAGAGCATTTACTTCCTTATGCCTCTCCTGTTGTCAGAAGTCATCCTTTTCCTTCCAGATACAGCCAGGGACTGTCTGACAAAAGTCTGATGATCCCCTTTCCAAGCATTGTATCATCTCACACTCTTTGTATGAGGTATTTTCTTAAAGCTCTGGAGTACTGAAGAGCTATTCCTATCTCATTTTACATATGGGAGATTGAGGCAGTACAAGCCAGAAGCTAGTGTCTCTACAGAGCAAGATTCCCAGGTTGGAAACCACCCAATTGCTCCTTTTTTCTACAAGTGGAGAAGTGAAATGCTTGAAATTACCTTAGCATCTTGATGTCACCTTGTCAATCAAAACTTTTTGTTCTAGAAGGCAGTCTTACGAGTAAAACAAAAAAAAGGGGTGGGTGGATGGGGAAGGCATAGAATAACAAAATCTCCTTTAAATAGAATAGAATTCATTGCTGGATTGGTCTTAAATTTATTGTTCAGTGTAAAGAAATGTGCTTATTAGTGCCTATTAGATTGTTAAGTGTTTTTCTTTGGTCATTCTCATCCATTTAGTATTATAGAGGGTACAGACAAATAGATATTAATGGGTTGTAAGAGCCATTGTTACTCCATTCTGAATGCCAAGTTGTGATGGTTCCATTTCATTCCTCCTGTGTTTATACAGCTGCGAGGTAGTGTTCCCTATATGTCTATTTTCTACTATCTTTTCCCAGCTGATTCTTTTTAACATATGGTTGTTGGTTGCCTTTCAAGTACAAAATAAATGTCAATTAGTCCTTTGTCTATTTTGTAATTGATCCTTTAATCTCCAAGGCGTAAAATCCAAGTAGCTGTGCATGTTGTGCTGTTCTAAAAAATGGAGATTGTGGCCTATAATACTTATCTGCTTTACGCTGGCAAACTTTGAATCTGATTAAAGAGCCTGCATGAGAATAGAGCCCAGCTAGTGTAGAAGAGCAGGGGGGATTAAGCACATTTGTCACCATTACCTTTGTTGTGTCTCTTCCCATAAATACAGCATTCCTTTTACTCACGTTCCTGCTGGTTTCCTAGTGTCCACTTTTATTTTGAGATGAAACAAATCCAATTTGATTTTCTTTCTCAGATCTACATATTGATACAGCTCTGCCCTTATTGTACTTTTTTAGTAGCTCATCCTTGCTAATATGCTCTTGCAAAATTTCTCATAAATGTTTAATTCCTAACAATCGAGTACCGGAATAATTTTCATGGTGCAGAAATGTTCCGCTGACCAACTTACCAGAGTAAAAATGCTAATATGACCCTTGGGTCAGTCATGCAGCCGTCTTTAATGCAAATTTAATGCAGAGATTCCCCTGGAGATGGAAGATGGTGGGCTTACCAGAGCTGCACTGAATCAAGGTATCAGTATTTAGCATCCCTTCGTTACTAGGCTACTGTTCACCTCTGAGACCAGGAAAGATGATCACAGAAATGCACTTTCATGTTATCCATCACATACGCGATTGGCTATGCTGTATGAAGAAAGGATTTTACAGATATGATGAGAGGTTTAAAAATAATAATGGACTAGATGGGAGGGGGAAGCAGGAAGGGCAGACAACACAGGGTTCCTGTGTCCCACTCTGCTCTCCAATTGTTTCTCTGTAGAAAACCCACAAAAAGCCCAATCCATACTCTTGATATCAAATAAAACATCATATTTTTCATAAGCTGAATAGATGCCTTGGAGAGCAGCCAACGAGGGAATTTTCCACTTGTGCTGCCTTTGCAGCCTCTTTCAAACATACTGTTAAGCAGCAGGGGCACATACGCACTTCACTCCCTTTTCTATTATGCAGCTATGACACATTAAGCTCCTTGGAATGGTATTCATATTTTATCAGCTCTCCTAACTTCAGTTCTTTATTTATAACATGCTCTTCCCCGCCCCCCCCCACAGTCTTTTATGTTCTGTTTTCCAAGTATTAAAAAAAAAAAAATAAAAAAAAAAAAAAACCAAAACCCAACAAAAACCCCACAACCCCCTCTATGAATTTAATCATACCTTTCAGATGGAATGAATGTTTTCACTCAGTGTTAAAGAACACACCTTACCATTGTATTCTCTCTACATACACAGCTTGCCATGGCACCCTCTGCAGGTCACATCTGATTTGCTTACATTCAGTACAGCATCTTTGCTTTCAAGAATAGCAGATTTTATTCCCTAAAGCATGATATTTAATCTCTGTCTGTGTCTTGTCAAAATGCTGCACTTCCTGCACAAGAAAGTACTGAAGTATCTATGCAGACCTGCGCTGATTTGCAAATGCCGTGATACAGGCTTGACAAAGACTTCAGAAAACAATGCTTTGTAGCCTTGTTTTTGTAAGCTCAGGAAATCTCTTTGGTGGTATTGAGGAAAACATTAATTAAATGATCCTAGTATCGGTGTCTGATAAAGTTGAAGGCAGGCTGTAAATACCAACAGGAACTGAATTTACTACCACTACTCCAGTAACCTGAACAGCTAGTCAAAATTAAAGACCCTGCAAGAACACCCTGCATGGATGGAGGAATTGGTAACATGAGCACACGATATTTTTGGTACAATCTCAGTGTGTTTGTTTTGTAAATAAGTCCTGTTTTTCAGAATACAAGAGAAACAGCCATCAGAGATTTTTCCTATTCTGAAATACCAGCCTTGCTACTCCAGTAAGATATGTCCTCAGGAGGCCTTTCTCTCTCTCTCTCTCACTCCTGCCTCCTGCTTCCATCATATATTTAGACTTGTTTCTTAGCCCACGCTTCTACAAGGAGAAAAACATTTCTCCCCAGCCCACACATGTCAGCCCTGCCATGACCTATGCCAATAGCTGTGGCCAATGAGTCCACGGCAGAGGTGGGTTTTTGGATGCTGCACAAGAGTAATAGCTCCCAGCACAGGTGCCTTGTATGTGAAGGTAGTAAAAGCATTCTTAAAATCAGTGGATACAGGAAACAATGTCTTCGTTTACCTATGGATGCCAGGAAATTAATGAGATTTCATTGTGTGTTTGGTGAGAGTGTCTCAGGGATGGCTGGGGGCAGGAAGAGTCAAACATGCTTTCTTTGCTCTCTGAAAAGGATTTTCATATTAGCATGATTTGAAAATCTTGCATTTCAAGAGAAAAGCCAAACCCTCAGAGCTGGGAAAACTAGCCAAAAAATGAGTACTAAAATAAATCTCAATCCTTCCTGCTTGGAGGACACTGCTAAAGTAAAAGTCATAGAATCACCAAGTTTGGAAAAGACTTTTAGGTCATCAAGTCCAACCGTTCCACAGCACTGCCAAGGCCACCACTAACCCATGTCACTGAGAGCCTCATATACATGGTCTGTGAACACTTCCAGGGACGGTGACTCCACCATTGCCCTGGGCAGCCTGTTCCAATGCCTGACCCAATCCTTTTGGGTGAGTTGTTCCTAATATCCAGCCTAAACCTCCCCTCGTGCAGCTTGGAGCCATTTCCTCTTGGCCTATCACTTGTTCCCTGGGAGCAGAGACCAGCCCCCTCCTGGCTCCATCCTCCTGTCAGGCAGTTGTAGAGAGCGATAAGGTACCCCCCGAGCCTTCTCTTCTCCAGACTAAGCCCCCCAGGTTCCTCATCACACTTGTGCTCCAGGCCCTGCACCGGCAACGTTGCCCTTCTCTGGACCTACTCCAGCACCTCACTATCTCTCTTGTTGTGAGTGGCCCAGAAGTGACCATTGAAACACTGATTATCTCTTAGTGAATGGAGGATGAACTGCATTATGTTTGGCAGAGCAACAGGAGTGTACATGAGGCACATGGCACAGCATCTTCATACACACAGCCCCTCAGTGGGGTAGGGATGCTGTTCCTGGGGTAGAAAACAGGACCAAAATGTGATGGCAGGGCAGTAGAGCACTTCTTAAGCATTCCCTCAATATTAAGCACATGCATAAACCTAGGGGCTGTGAATAATTGTTTGATGTCTTCCTGGAAAAAAAGGTTAGACGTAAAATGGACAGTCTGAAAAATCCTTTGCCACTGTAAAGAGACGAATCTAAAAATATAGTCCTTTAGTAGGGCTTTTGTTTCACTTCTTAGACGCAGTGTCTTTCATCAAAGATTTTAAGAAGTTTTGTGTAGAAAAAATAAAACTTTCATTTTAATCTCATGGATCAGCCATCAGCTTTAGACAGCACTGTAGCATGCAAATGGACTGTTAGTGATAATGTACAACTTGAATTTCTTTGGAATGCCATAGTCAGAGAAACAATGCTTTTCCAGTACAGTCTACCAGAAATACTCCTTTGAGATCCCTCCTCTCAGTGTGATCCCTTATTTGAGGCATTTCTCAAAGCCCTTTGCACCTGAAAAACACTGCTGGCATTTTCTACTTTAAGCACAGAAAAATGGATGGTGCAAGATGGAGAATTAAGTCCTCCAGGTTACAGAAATGAAAGAAAACATGGCTTCACTTCAAGACAGGTTTTGACCTTGAGTAGGTATCATTAGATGTGTTGATTTAATTAAAACTTACCTGTGTGTTTCTCAACTTTGAGGACCAACTTTCGGTTCAGTGTTCTTGAACTCTGAGTTTTATGAAGCAGTTTGAAGGGAGTTTGTGAGAAGGGAGTTTGAAGGGTATTAACTCATTTAGGTGTAAAGGTTCATAACCTCTAACAGCAATCCTTTTTTTCTCTCGTCACCAGACAGTTTCAGCTGTATACTACAAGCAGAGTTGAACATGACTTTGAAAGATTTGAGGATGCTTCATACTCAGTGATAATTCCAAAGTGCACTCGTTGCCTGAGTTGTTTTGTTATTTTTCTTGCTACTGACTTTTATAGGCTAACCACTTCAACATCTCTTGATTAACACAAAATTAGTGTTAACACATAAAAGTCAAGAAAATTATTCTTTTGATACCATGTACAGCATGTACCTGTCCAATACATACATGAACAGACAAAACAAAAGGAATAAGCAGTCATAGGTAAAACATGAAGCCACGACCTCTGTGTTAGAATCCATCACAACAGAATTAACCTGAGATCCTCTTTAACTTCTCAAAGTGAGAAATCTGGTGAATACTGCCATGGTTGCATTTGCATGAGAGTAATTCCAGAAAGGAGCTGACCTCTCAGATGGTCCTATACCAGTTTACAAGGTTTTCTCACCATCTTGTGTGATGTGGATGACTGGAATTCACTGGCAACAAATATTGCTGCAACATTTCAAAGGAATTGCTTCCTCGACAATGTTATTCCATGGATTTTCTTCTGAAATCAGCTGAATTTCTCTCAATTTTCACCAGTATAGTTAGGAACAGAACTTGGCACTTCCCTGGTTTTGCTAGGAAATAAAAAATGTCAGGTAACAATTCAAGAAATGTCAAAGTCTGTACGTTTGGTTTTCTGCAGACAGTATTTTTGTTTCAGTGATTTTTTGATAGATTTTAGCCAGAGCTGTTGAAGGAGGCTACAGAAAGAGAGAAGGAAGTATGGATCTGAGCTACTGGCCTCTTAATACAGGATCAAGCTTCTTTAAAGTCACTCTAATTTGTGAGCTGAGATCAAACACTTAGTTTAAGATAAGGAGTGTAGTAAATCCAGGGAAAATGCTTTTATTGCTCAGTGGTACAAGGGTATTTTTTGGTAAAAGAAAAGGCTCTCTCAACCATACTACATAAGCATCTTGATTAACCATTTAGCTTATGCATTTTAAAGGTGAGATGAACTACAAAGAGTTTTGATTTTGGGGCCAGCTAAAGTGATCATGGTGTGCAATTGCCCTGTTTTACATGTGGCATTCTGATTAACATGTATGTAATGTCTGAGCTGAAGTGACCTGGTATGAAGTGGCCTGAGCTCTGTCTGTTATGCAGTCTTGGAACTTGCTCATTCTTATATCACTGCAGACTCTGGCATATGCTGTAATGAAGAGCTAATGCTTGAAATAACACAGGCATGACTCAGAGCTTGCTTGTAAGAGTGAGAAAGTGATGGGTAAAAATGTGTCATGTTTACATCTAAGGTTATTTTGTTGAGGAGTAGAATTGCATAATAAACCAAAGTTAATTCTTGGATGCAAAGATTTGATTTTTAAATTATTTTGTTAAGTGAGAAATGCAGCTTTTGCACTTTTAGCAAGAAGTCTTCTCTGGTAAGGACAAGCAGAATCCATGAAGTATTTCTGTAAGTTTAAAAGGAGATTTAAGTAATTTTAAAAGGTTTACAGGTTTGAAAGCTATGTTATGCAAGACAATTAGAGAGCTCATTAATATAGATAGAATTGGTCTCAAGCTGCAAGACTGAAGCCTGAGGCTTTGTTTCAAATAACCTTAAATGTGGGTTTAAGCTGACAGTAAAAAATGTGCCTAACCTTCCTTGGCAAGGAGGGAAGAAGCAATCCTGTTGCAGAAAGAGACTGTATGAAACATAGCAGGAATTTTGATTTGATGTCTGTAAGTCCCCTTAACTAACTGCTTTCCACTTGTAATGCAAGCAGTCCCCCACCATTTCACACAGGTAGTAATTAGAATTGGTAGAAAACCAAGTTAAGAGAAAAAGAGAAAAAAAATTACGGCAGCATTGTTAATGATTTATGCATGGTTCATTCTCATTTGGTTCTCCTCTTGAGCACCTGCTTTGTGGACAGCTTGTAGAAAGGAGCCTTGAGGTTTTAAAAAGTACATAAGAGGTTTAGAGGTGTTGGGTAGTATTGCCAAAGAAAAGGATAAGCTTTAATAAGAAACTTTTAAGTCAAAATCCCAAAGTACAGCAAATATGAAAACATGAAGTGGTGAGAAGAGGGAGAATATAGCCTGAGCTCTCTGCTGTATGGCCAGACTGAGTTATGGAATTCATCTTGTTTAAAGCAAGATTGACAATGTCTGTGCTGCACTGCATAAAGAATCAGACTGAAAGCAGAAAGCTGACTGACCCATCAAAGGAGAGACCAAGAAAGGAAGCAGAGACAATCGGGAGAGGAATCAGAAAATGAGGACTGAAAAAGCTTTGAAGGGTGTATCTTTGAGGAGAGAGCAACCAACAGTGTTAAAAGCAAGCACGGAGCTCAAGAAAGATGAACACAGAAGCAGGAGATTGGGAAATATCTTCATGGAAGAAGTGAATAATTTAATTTAATTTTGAATGAACATTCTCTTGAAGGAAATCTGTTGGAAAATGGCAAGCAGTTTTAGCAGGCTCAGGCAGGGTTTTTTGAGGTCTAGCTGGATCATTAAAATATTCCAGTAGAAACAGTGAAAGACTGAACACTCATCTCTTGAAAATAGTTCATATATCCTTCTTGAGGTAGAAAACAGAAAATCATTGCTTTAATTTTCTCTTTAACATAAATGATCTGATGTTGACTTAATGGCAGTTATGTACGGTCAAGTCCAATAAAAGCACTTATTTCCCTGCTCTGCTACCAATACCTCTTACACCCTTTGTTTTAATAAAGTATCTTCTACATGTTTACCTACCAAGTGAAGCCTTAAAAACTAAATCAACTTCTTATATGAAATGAAATCACATCAAATTACTTTGTGAGGTTAGTTTAGTATTGCATTAGCTTCATGTTGGACCAAGAATATGTCAATGTGATTCAGTGCACATCCTCTTCCCTTGTAAGGAAGAAAAAAAATCTACCTTGTTTAACAGTGTCTGCAAACAAAAGCCCTTTTCTTTTTGCCTGATGGTGCCATTAGGAGATTGTTAGAGGTAATTATAGGACTCAAATATTATGAAGTCCTCTTAGTATTCCCAGAGATTTTTTTGGGGGGGTGTGTGTCTGTTTGTTGTGGGTTTTTGTTGGTTTTTTGTTGGTTTTTTTTTGTTGTTTTTTGTGTGTGTGTGTGTGTGTGTGTAGGTTTTTTTGTTTCCTTTTGTTTTGTTTTTGAAAAAAAAGGAAGGCCCAAGTCTGTGCCCAAATTGTGTGATTGCATTTAAAACACCGGGTTAAACATAAAATCCCAGACTGATTTGGGTTGGAAGGGAACTTAAAGCTCATTCAGTTCCAACCCTTTGCCACAGGCTGTGACCTGGGACATGTTCCACTAGACCGTATTGCTCCAAGCCCATGTGTTCAAAATGGCCTTGAACACTGCCAGGGATGGGGCAGCCACAGCTTCTCTGGGCACCCTGTGCCAGGGCCTCAGCACCCTCACAGGGAAGAACTTCTTCCTAATGTCTCATCTGAATCTCCCCTCTGTCATGTTAAAGCCATTCCCCCTTGTCCTGTCCCTACAGGCCCTTGTCAAAAGCCCCTCTCCAGATTTCTTGTTGGGCCCTTTAGGGCACTGGAAGCTGCTCTAAGGTCTTCCCTTAAGGAGCCTTCTCTTCTCCAGGCTGAACCAGCCCAGCTCTTTAAGCCTGTCTCCAGAGCAAGGGTGCTCCAGTCCTGATCATTCACCCTTCCCAGACCCCCTTCCTTTTCAAGTCAGAATTTACACACAGGTGTCCTCCTTAGTGAACGTGCTCACCTGAGGAAAGACCAGAATTCTTGCTTTACACTTCAAATCTATCTTTATGCTGCCTTCCCGTTATACTGGGGAATCTCAGCACCCTTTATTGATGCTCAAATTACTTATGTAGTATCTTAAAACAACTACCAACATTTATTTTTACGGTTAAGACAGGTTGTTAAATGCTAATCAATATATTGTTTTATAAAATATGCTTTCCAGTTCATTTCTTTAGTAATTTTGACTTAAAAGCAGTTGGCTTTCCAGCTTCAGACTTTTCCAGCTTGTCACACATTTGTACCTCAGTTTTAAAACCAGAATGGTTAGAATAAAGTTCTCTAAAGGCTGCGTGTTAAGGATCTGTTACTGTTCTGGGATAATCTAGGTAACAAAATAATGATATTTATTAGGGACTCTATGATCATAAACCAGGAAAAATTTTATATGCTTTAAAGAAAGACATTTTTCAAGTAGATTAAAATGTCTTGAAGATTTGTGAAATCAGGTAGAATGGCAAGTTTTTATTTATTAAGCTCATTATCATCTTTACCTTGAAGCTTGTGCAGATACTTCATTGCAGATATTATTCTCATGAAACAATGAGCACTGACCTTGTCTGTACCTACTAGGAAATAAGATGTTTTAGGACAGTGCAGTAATTGCCAATGGCAGTGTAAAAATCATGCTTTAGGAGATAATGAGTACCTCCTTATAATGATATACTTCACAAGGATATTATTATTTGATGGATCTGGAGTATTGTTTTTTCATCAGCAGTCAACTGTTGAAGATCATGTACAAGGACTTAAGAATTTGTTATTAATAGTATAACAGGGCTTCTGCAAGGTGCATGGTACACCCTCACTGTAGTCAGCTAGTAGCACCTCCACATTTTCATTTCTGTAGTTACCACCCATGCGTTTCCAACGTGTAGCAGTTACTCTATTTATTACTTACTATGTGGAAATGTGCATTTTCCTTATTGAATCTCATGCCTTTTCTGGAACTGCAGGTTCAAGCTCATCATTTCTTTCATTATGGTACTCAAAGTCTCTGTATTGATTATCAGGAATTTCTCAAGCTTTTCTATAGTCATTGGGGGAAATATTGAATAAGATACTTGAAATTGCTCTGGGTGGAGAAATTTGAGCTTCCCTTAACAATTTCAGGGTAACATCCAACTGTATCTTCTTGGTGCTGACAGCTAAACAAGCTTCCACGAATTCAGTTTTCAACAGGTATTAGACTCAAAGAGACTTCTTTGGAACTCGCACTCCTGTAATTACTGTGTTGGTAAACAACAGCAATACCATATTGTCTAAGCAGGGGTTGGTTCTCATGCATTGGATAATGAGAAGAACCTCTACAGCTTGTGTTTTGTGACCATGAAGTCACAGAGTTATGTTTTCTAGCTCTCATTTGAGTTCACTTTAAAATAGGCAGGATTGATACATCAATTTCTCCAATGTCTTGTAGTTTTTTGCATTCTAATCTGCATCCATTTTCCAGAACATTTAGCTGTGGCTGAATCCTACTTCTTCATCTTCTTCCAAGTCTTACCATCTGTTTCAGAATAGATATCCAAGCATAAAATGTCTTGGATATAAAATTATGTCATTTTCAGGACTTGGTGAGCAACATTCTCAAGTTATTTTACTCTTTCACTATTAAAAAAAAAAAAGAAAAAAGTCTGGATTGTGTGCTTATAGAAATACATCTTGCACTACTTCATGCAGATGTGAATGAATGAGCTCATTGCATTGGTTTTGGTAAACAGAGCTTTTCTGAGTGGAGATGATGGAAGCAGGCTGAGAAAGTGGTTCTGCAGCTTTTTAGATATAGCAATATACACAAATTAATGTACTCCAGTTTAATACCCGGGGTCACTTCTGGACTATAGAGCAGGGCCCAGATACCTGACATAGGTGCACTTCTGCTATCAAAGCACTCAGAATTTAACACTTCAGTGAGAGGCTGTTCAAGATACACACAGGAGAGGCAATGGAGAGACAGATACCACTCCTTTAATAACTCTGAAAACACCACATTATGATTAATTTTTAAAGGTTCATTGTTTCAGGGAAAATTTCCTGTTGTTGATAATGGACTCCAACAAACGTAATCTCCCTCTTTAGTTGCAGTTTCAGTCCTCAACTACCTAGAGACTTTGAGAACAGGTCTTGATTGTTGTTGCTGTTGACTGTGGGTGTTTATAGAGTTGTATTTTAAGAATTTTCAGTACAGATGTAACCCTATGTGATAGAAGGGTGACAACCTGAAAATAAAACGAAGGGCAAGAAGAAGCCTTCTGTTAATAAATACTATGTACACTGAATTATGATTTTTAAAAGCATGTTTTCTGTGCAAGCTATCTTTCCTTGCAAATTATAGTGGAACATAGCAATTTATTTGAGGGTGATTCAGTAACAGAGCTCATCAAATGATGTGTGCTGGAGATTGAGGGAAAGAGAGAAAAGTGTTGATAATGATAAGATGACCCAACAGAGAAATGAAAGCTTGTCTGTCTGCCTTCCACTGAAGTTGTGATCTGAAAGTAGCAGCGGGGGGAAAAATGAGAATCACTGAGAATAACATTCCTAACTATGGCATGGTACATGAAAATGTGATCACAGGGAAAGGAGGTCTGTGAGAAGAATACGAGGCCTTTGGAGAAGAAACTCCAACATAATGATTGTTGATGATTAATGACAAGGAGGAGCAGAAATATACTAAGGAAAAGCAGTATGGAAGAAGATCCCAAATGTTCATTTTACAGGGTGTTTTTGGGTGAATCTCTATGTCTTTAGGCTGGAATGTATGATACAAATTCTGGCACAATGAGATTTTATACTCAAAAGACAGCTTCTTCTAATACCAATGTGGAAAAGCACTTCCCTCATTAAAGGAAGAGTGGAGAAAATAAAACATAAGGAGTTTACTATTTTGTGTCTATCCATATTTATTTCATTCATATATATGCATGAAAATGTAATGTAAAGATGGAATGTGTGAGTATTCCAGATGAAGCTTACAGCAAATACAGTCTGAGATCTATGATAATCTACATTTTGAAAGTGCATAGAAATGGTTCAGGAGAAATGGTTTTATTTCTCCTGTCTTTGTATTTGACTGAAATATAATTGGAATTCAGTGTTCTAAGAAAAGTAAGAAACAGGGACAAGGGAGTAAATGTTGCAATAGCCAAAAGGGCAGCAGAAAATCACTATCTGAATCTGTTCAGAATAGCATGGCTGGTACAAATGGTTAAATAAAAACAGTCAATGAAATTCTGTCCCTCTAGGATAAAATAGGTAGACATCTAAAGAAATTTTTTCTTTAGGTATGACCAGCCCTTCAGAAGGAATCTGTAATAGGCCTTGTGGCAATTCATTTGACCTGAGAGGCAGGAGAGTTGAGAAATGACTGGGGAACCATGTACATATTGAAAAAAGAATGGGCCCTTGTCCTACCAGACTTTAAAGACAGCTTAGAAGCAAGTTTGGGCTTGGATTCAGGAGAAAAGTTGTTAGTCACACTGGCAACACTTTCAAAAACTGTAAGTTTTGTAAGATTCACATACAGCCATTGGTTTTGTGTAGTCTCTGTGTACAAAAGATTTGAATCATCTAGTCACAATATTATTGGAGGTTGGCAGGGGGCAATTTTCCTTTTTATTTAAGACCTTTGAGGTCTGTGAATTCGTATTTTATGTTTTCCCTCTCCTGTCAAAATAACGAATCTTGTCCTTTTCTACTTCTGTTTCACTCTTGAGACTAGTGAGGCTATCTCCAGAGAACCACTGGATCCTCATGGAGGCAATCTGTCTGCTTATCTAGCAGGCATTTCTGCTAAAATACAAAATATCAGGATTTCTTGTATTTTGGTGGCCTTTGAGTCAACAGCACATATTTCTCGTGCCTGAGCAGGAACCCCCTAGGTAATTGTGTATTCTGCAGGGTAAGCAGATATCTAGGCAGTCATGCAAGCAAACAGGAATGTAGTCCAATACCCAGGCTTTTGTGGGCCCAATGGAACCACGAGCCTTTGACTGAAAAAGAATATTCAGCCAGCAGCAGTATTCTGATTTAATTGCTCTTATTTACAGATCAGAGAGTACCACAGCATGCAAATTAAGGCATTTTTGTCTCTCTGCTGGTGACTACGCTCATTCCTTTCAAATGTTTTCCAGAGCAGATACTCTTCATTTTTACAGATTAGCTAGCTCCCTCTGTTCCTGGAGGTTAGTTAGTGATGCTGGTGCTCTGCTTCGGGGATGTTTTCAGAGCTGTGTGCATTTTACCAATAGGGTTTGTGCTTTATCTAAAGGGAGGTTTGTGCATTTTTATGTGAAAGGGCACTTGGGTTTACTGAATTTCACAGTATAAGGCAAAAGAATATTGGAATGCTAAACCTACTTCTATGATAACAATATAATAGTTCTCATTTTTAAGTGATGACAGAAAGAGGTTACTGACACAATGTCATGTTCACTTGCCTAACCAGATCTATGCCAGGCTGCATTTGTCTGATTTGCTTTCTCAGGGATAGCTATCTAATACACAGTCAGGCTTCCCACATGCTTTCTGACTATCTAGGAGAGCATTTTCAATTGGAAGCTATGCAAGTTAAACATCTGGCATTTTGAGGGATCATTCTTGTTCAACAGGAACTGGTCATAAAGTATTTTTAGGGGGTATTACTGTCCATTCTTGCCACAACGAGGATAGCAGATTTTTGCAAGAGAGAGGGAGAGAGGAGGAGAAAGACCCTGTTTTATCTGCATAATGCCCAGCAGGATAAGTCCTTCCAGATATTTTTTGTTTAAGAGCAGTAATTTTGAATGATAATTGCTAGGAGCTTGAGCAATGTTTTTTCCAGAACTTCCCAGGACAATACAAAAGCAATTTGTGATTTGGGTAGATAAAGAAGCTTTTTTGAGTACCTGTTTTTGCAGTGCCCTGTCATTAGTATCATTCATAATCCATGCTTTATGGTTATGCTGGTTTGTTATGAAGATGCTATCGGACTGTTGTCCACATTACTGTAAATATGCGAAGTTGATCAGTCTTGAAGACAAAATGCCTCTTTAAATGTGATTGTTTCCAAAAATTGCTCTTGTTATGATCAGAATAGCTTCCCAAATGCAAAGATGATTAAAAAAAATGAAAAAAAACCATAACAAAACCCGCACAACAGAACCAGCTATGTAATCTGTCTGACCTTATCAACATAAGCTATGTTGACAGGTCTCATCTATGGGTACACACAGTTTTCCCAACAGGCATCAGTCCTTCTTAGGTCAGCTTCTGTCTTTGTCAACAGCAGATTTAATCTGTAAGAATGTCTTCTCATAATGGAGAAAAAGTTCTCAAAGCCCCAGTCTTATCTTCTTCTCGTTACAGCAAATGCAATTTAAAATTTACATCTGTTTAAAAAGGAAAAATAGTAAACACTTTGTCAGCAAAAATGATGTGCTTTTATCTGAATCTTTTGGGTGTGCATCATAATGTATTTCTCTTGCCTGCAAGATGGAAGAGGCATACTTAGGTATTCAATATACTGTTACTTTGAACCTGCTGTTGCTATGATAAATTTGTATGAATATTGATGACATATGAACTTGTATTTGGAAATAAGAGGAAACATTCAATAAAGTGAGTACCATAGACAGGTGTATGGAAATGCTTTACCTGAAAAGATACATGCTACAGACAGGGCTATCTGTTTATTTGAATACTGAAGAGAAACATGGGTAGCTTGCCCATCCCAAGTGGTTGTGAATTACCATCTTAACATTAATGACTGCGCCTCTTCTGTATTGATGCTGAAATTGATATCAAGTAGTCAGATAAATCAAACGATACTTCTCTTAAGTAACAAGAATAAAGAAACAATTAAATGAATCCAGATGGACTCTCCTCCTTCCTCAACATAAGCCATACCATCAAACTAAAATGCTCAATTAATTAGTTGCGTGACTTCTCAATACATCATGCTAATGTCATCATCCCACAAGCAGGAAACAGCACCTGCAACACTGTCAGATTACAGGCAGTGGTGGACAGATCTGAGTAGGAAAAATTGGCTGGAGGCATGTATTTTTCCAGTACTCCTACTATAATTTTGTCTGGGGAAATGAGACATAAAAGCACTAGAGCGACTTTCTCAGGATTAACCAGTAAATAAGTAGCAGAGCAAAGCTATGATATTGCATCACCTAAGTTAAACGTGTTTATCTAATTTACCAGACAAAGCTTCCTTCCTATCTTTTAAAAAGTCATTTTGATAACTGAAAAAATAACTTTTCAAAGATGTTAAAATTATGTCCTTTTTGTGAGGAAATCATGGCACACATACTAACCTGTTTGACAGAATGTGATAGCATGAGAATGAGATGTGTACCCAGAGCTAATGACCCTTTCTGATGTTTCCCTGTCACCTCATCACTTCCTCTGGGCTTGGGCATTTATTATGCTGTCATGTGCTGTTTTCTTTGTGGGAAAGAAAGAGGTGCTCTTAGGTGAGCACCTCTTTATGCAAACGGATACTGTCTAGTTTTTGTGTCAGCCCAGTTCATACAAACATTCTTTTACTTTCTAGCACTAATTTGGCATTCCAACACAACCTTTATACTGAACTAAGGAATTAGCAGACATTTTTATTGTTTTAAAGAGGTTTAAAGATGTTTTGATCCAAGAAAGCTGCAAGTACTCACCTATAAATTAGGTGATCAACATGCCGTACCATTCAATAGCTATGAGATGTTCCTGCCTGTGAGAGTCAGGCACAACAAATGATGGGTGAGTTTTAACAACGCAGAATCTATGAACTCTCCTCTTCCACTTAGCTGAACCAAACTGAACTTTTTGAGTGGCCTTATTAGTAGGCAATTAAAAAATCAAATCAGGGATGGGGTGGGTGGGTGGTGACAGAGAGTAAGAAATTATGAAAAGCGTTTTCTGCACACTATTTTTTTCTTTTCCTTTCCTTTCGCCTGTAACAAAACACTTTTCCAAGGCTGTAATAAGCCAAATTCTTCTTTGGTATAATAAGATTGACCTCTGTTGGCCAGCACCCAAAATGAGCATATTTCCTTCTCCTTTAACACCATGCTGTTAATTTGTATTTTGCTAGAGTAATGTTTTGCTTTTTCACTTATGAACCCCCTCTTCCAGTGTGACACTTTTACTTGGTGTTTGGTATTTAAAAAGTAATTCTAATGCCAAGCAGAATAAGAGGAGTGATGATAGGATGGATGAATTCATAGAGGTAAGGTTTTAAAGGCAGGTTTTTTGTTTTCTTGGTTGGTTTTGGACTGTCTTTTTTTGTGGGATCCAGCCTCTGAAGGATGCCTAAAATATATTCACTGGTTTTCTTTCTCTGTAAAGCCTGTGACAGTGTTTCTAAATGTTGATGTGCATATAAATGCACAAATGTTGGACCAGTGTCAAATAAATGCACAGGTCACTATTCCTGTAACAGCTGTAAATAGCAATAGCTGCTAGGGAAAGCAGATTTTTGTCTTTACTAGCGAGACATTCACTGACACACTAGAAAGGTTATTTCCTTACCAAGGAAGGGCAAAACTTTTCAGCAGTTGGTAATATACTCTGCGTCTATTTTGTGGAGTGTTAGATCATACTGATGGTCTCTTCTAGTTTAAAAACATGTGACTTTGTGCCTCAACCTTGCAACTTTTATTTCAAAAGCCTGATTTGAAACTAGTTTGTTCTCCCTTACTCTGGGAGATAGCATGCTTGCCTTAGGGCATTCTTCTTCTAGATAGGTTCTCTTCTCAGGGTAGAGGGGACATGTTGGATGTCGATCACACTTCTGGGTATATTTTATGCAAATGCTGTTTTTTCTGGAAGATTTACTTCCAAATCTTCTATTCTCTTGTCTGGTTGCCACACAGACAAGAGCTTGAATCCTGTACTCCTTGAAAGTAATACCCTGCCCTTTCAGTGCAGATGATTGTTTTATGTCACTTTAATTCATTTAATGTAGATTTTAATAATTTATGCTTACTGACCTATTACACTAAAAAGTGATTACTTCAAATGACATTGCTCTGTGAAACTGTTACAGAAGGAATGAGTTCAGTGGAGGAATCGACATATTAGTATCACTCCAAGTTTAGTTGAATAGTGTAATAATTATTTGAATTAAATGGTTTATTAGGTACAGAATACATCATATTAAATCACAACAAATAATCCAGGCTGTGGACTGCAAGATGGGTTGAACTCCCAGAACATAAGTATGTCTCTTGTACTGTACTGCTTCTCTGTATGGAAGAAGCTATTATGAACAACAGATTTCAGTTGTCTCTAAGAACAAATAGGTGAGAATCTATTCTTTCTCCTTTACACTAAATTTAGAACAATAAATGTAGTAGAATCTTAGTATCAGGCTCTTTCCCAATTTAGACACACTATTTTTCCATTGACTCAATAGTCTATAATGGAAGGTAAACCAGGGCAAAATTCCTTTTAATGGGTACTAATAAAATAAATTATCATTATTCAGTAATCTTGAAAATAGTTCAAGCCCTCTACGAGAATCTGAACAGAAGACAGCTACAAACCATTGGTCATAGTCATGTCCAGGACATCAAGTAACTAAATTAGAGAAGGGGCTTGACAGGCCCATGTGAACCTCATGAAGTTCAGCAAGGCAAAGTGCAATGTCCTGCCCCTGGGTCAGGGCAATCATAAGCAAAAATACAGGCTGGGGAAGACTGGATGTAGCAGCCCTGAGGAGATGACGTGGGGGTGTAGGCTGATGAGAAGGTCCCCATGATCCAGCAGTGTGTGCTTGAGCCCATAAACCAACTGAGTGGGATACTGCACTCTGGTGAGACACCCCTGCAGTCCTGCATCCAGCTCTGGGGGCAACAACATAAGAGGGACGTGGAAATATTGGAGCAAGTCCAGAGGAGGCCATGGAGATGCTCTGAGGGCTGGAGCAGCTCTGCTCTGGAGACAGGCTTAAAGAGCTGGGCTGGTTCAGCCTGGAGAAGAGAAGGTTCCTTAAGGGGAGACCTTAGAGCAGCTTCTGGTGCATAAAGAGGCTGACAAGAAATCTGGAGAGGGGCTTTTGACAAGGGCCTGTAGGGACAGGACAAGGGGGAATGGCTTTAAACTGGCAGGGGGGAGATTGAGATGAGACATTAGGAAGAAGCTCTTCTCTGTGAGGGTGCTGAGGCGCTGGCACAGGGTGCCCAGAGAAGCTGTGGCTGGTGTTCAGGGCCAGGGTGGACACAGGGGCTGGGACCAACCGGCCTTAGGGGAAGGTGTCCCTGCCTGTGGCAGAGGGTTGTAACTGGATGAGCTTTGAGGTCCCTTCCAACCTAAACCATTCCATGATTCTATGATTCTGTGACTTCACAGCATCTTTCAAGGTAAGAAATAAACTGGGGGGGGGAGGGGGGAGGGGAAGGAAAAAGAAAAGGAGAAAAAGCTGTGCTTTCAGGAGTCTTCCTCACTTTGAAACATTTTGTAGGCAACCTAGTTAACAAAACCTTCAAATTCTTCCAGCTAAAACTGATTCGACAAGTGAGAAATGCATAGGATTTTTGGTGGGGTTTTTTAATGACATTAGGCCATACGTAAGAAACAAGTATATTGTTCTCTGTCCAGACAAGAAAAGCTTATTTTGGTCAACTGCTTGTTGAATTGACTTTTTACTGTATTTTTGCATATGGATTTGAGGGGTTTCTATTATCAAGTCTTCTTGTTTCTGTGACTACTATTATTATTATTATTATTATATCATTTTTGGTTTTCTATTATTTCTGTTGATTTGCTATGCCCTCTGGATTATGAAAACCAGTTTGAAAAGAGCAGGCTAGGAAATGAACAGGAAATTAATGACTCCCTTCAAAATTTGAGATTCTTCCTACAAGATGTAGACTTTCTTTGAAATATACTCCTGGAACTCTTTAGTTCAGTTGGATTTGTCTGGTTTTCTTGACCCAGCTTACTTTTGAGGCTTGATATACAGAAAACAAATTGGGCTGTTGTTATGGTTCCTTACCTCCTTCTGGCAGTTGCAATGGTTAGCTGCCCTTATGATTCATAATGGTTTCCCATCTGCTGCTTGATTCTGTTCAAGATGCTGGGCATTTTTAATTTTTAAATTGTTAGGTCTGTATTAGTTTGGGGATACATAGCTCCCTCAGAGAGTCTCCTAAAGACAGGATTCTCTTACTCCTATTTCTTCCATATGGAGGTTGCTGTCCTGTGGAAAGAAGTATCTATAGTGTATGGAAGGGGAGGGGATGTGTACACTAAAATTCTTTTTGAAGAGGAAAATTTATAATTTATTAATCAGTACGGACCCACGTTAGCTCCATTTCTGTCTTCAAGAAGTGTATTTGCAGAGTGGACAGCATCTCTTCCACCAGCTAGATTAGTTACCTTTAACACTTCCTTAAAATAATTAACTGGCATCAAAAATGCAAGTACTGGAAACAAATACAGTACCCAAGCGAAATAAAATGTCCATGTTGTTTATTTAGACCATCTTGAAAATAGTTACAGGTTCTTAAATCCTTCTATTTTTGGGGTGCTCAGTCTGAGTCATTGAAAGAATATCTGAGTTACAAAAAAAAAAAGAAACTCTTCTTCCCCTGTAAGGTGTCTGAAATTGCACAGATTTTAAAAATCCTGGCTGCAAGCATTCAGTTATTTGTAAGGTTTCTACTAGCTGATCTAACACAGAAATGCAGCTGTTTCTGTATAACTCCATTCAGTTAACAATTAAGAAAATTATAGGTTATACTTGAAACCACTTCTTCCATTCAGGAATGAGGGCTTGCATATATATACACACACACACATATGCGGTGCAGATATATGTACACACACTGTCTTAGTTCATTCCCCAAAGACATAAATAGCTCCCAAGGGATCACAACAGCCTTTCCTGCCTTTTCAGGAATCCACCTTTAAATCATGTCTAAAGGCTTCAAAGCACCTTGATAGGTCAGTCACAGCACATAATTCAGGGGAAAAAAGCTGCAGACCCAGTTCACTTCTCAACTGAATAGTTAATACTGGAATTGAACCATGCAACCATAGGCTACTGCAGCTGAAGAATGACGTTATTAAATATTTGGGCCTAAAATTTGCTACTCGGCTTATTTGATTGTTTTACCTACAGCAAAACCACAAGCTGTTTGGCTCAGTTCTGATCTCAGTTTTATGCTAGTTTTGCTGAGTTCATAATTTATTTCATTATGGAATCATTTATGGTTATGTGATTTAGCACAGTAAGCATTGCGGTTTTTCTTTTCCCATGGGAGCCAACAGGTAACAATCATAAAGAGCCCAGACCTCTTAGTTCAGCACCTCAAGATGCAGCTTTAGTGGCAGAAGGCTTTGCAGTGTAAGGTGGATGTGTTCATAGGTTCTCTTTTTGACTAGTGACTTGAACCTTGGTAGTGGTGGATGCCCATTCACTACGTGGTCTGTACACACAAAATGTGTGGCAGACTCCCTATAGCAAGTTGCATGAAGGGTCCAGAGTGACTTGGCATGCAGCAGAGTTGCTCTGACCATCCATCATGGGCCCTTGTCTGCACTGTTGTGGCTGCATCCCTGAAATCTCCAAGTAACAAGTAACAGGACAAGAGGAAACAGCCTCAAGCTGAGCCAGGGGAGATTTAGACTGGATATGAGGAACAATTTCTTTCCCAGAGGGCAGTCAGGCATTGGAACAGGCTGCCCAGGGCAGTGGTGGAGTCACCGTCCCTGGAAGCATTCACAAACTGTGTAGATGAGGCCCTCAGTGACATGGGTTAGTGGTGGCCTTGGCAGTGCTGGGGAACGGTTGAACCTGATGATCTAGAAGGTCTTTTCCAACATGGCTAATTCTATCATATAAATGGAGATGTGGGAGTGTAACTTCTAGCCAGCTACTAATGGTAACTTGCTCATGGAAACATTCACTGTTCGTTGTAGCATCCCTTCTGAAAATGTCTTCACCAGCTTTCATCCATGTATTTATATACAATTTTTCTATATATAAAATTTAAGTTTTAATGAGCAGATAGCTTTGAACTGTATTTACGTCTTCTCATCCTGATAGGAGAGGCCTGAGGTGCAAAATCTGGTTCTCTGTCCGTATTTCATGTTCTCTCAAGGGTTTAGAGACCATTCAAAAGCTAGAGGTGTGCAGGAGGATGCTCCAGCTCTGCTCTTCAGGTATCTTCTGTTCCTGTACCTTTTCATGGGGACTTGGACTAGAAAAGACGAAAGGCAAGGGCAGGGTTTCAACATCCCATGCTGCTTTAGTCTAGTTTAACACATGCATGTTACAACCTCAGGGGTGACTCAAGGGAGAGTTAGGAAAATTTGGGGGCTCTAGGAATTATTTAATCTTTGGATTATTTAATATTTTCTTCTGTGGCTCAAGAAATGCATGCTCTGGGCAAATTCTTCCTTTCTCAAAGCTTAAATCCATGCCACATGTCAAGAGTATAAAAAGCTTTTAAATATGTGCATGTTTTTGTTATGGGTTTTTTTAAAATATTCTCACAGAGTAGCAATTTAATCTTCATCGTCAAGCCATGCATGAAATCTGAATGTGTCTACCTGTTGCCCTATTTGTGTTGCAAAATGGATGTTCAGTAAAAAAAACAGATGTAATTTTAGAGTATTTTTCTATAAAAAAGAGATCTTAACATACTGCTGCAGCCTCCTCATGTGGACTCTTCCCTACAAGTTTCTGTCTGCTGTTAAACTATTTTCATGATCTTCCTGATACTACTAGTAAATCAGAGTTGATCATCGATTTCAGAACTTACTCAAAATATCATTAGTTTATTAGTTGGTTGTCTATGTTTAAAAACTAATTCAGAAAAAGAAGAATTACTTTTGGAGCTTCCAAGTTTTGATGGTTTGTAACTCAGTTTATCTCGGTACAGCCATGGATCTGCACTCCTTCAATCAAATTTTTTGCCTATCCGTTTCTTAACTCATTCAGTTCTGCAGGTTCTAAATAATGGCAGTATTACTGCTGTCTGTAAGTTGAATAAGATGAAGAGCCTGTTTGCTTCCTAGATAATAGTGTATCGGGCACGCTGCAGAGTGATAACAAGCCCCCTTTTAAAGACAGCTTCATTATGTTCCCTTCAGGTACCTGCAAGGGCTGGAGGTGAGATAGTGGTTGAGATGGATCACTGAGCTGATCAGATATGGCAATCCTTGTGTTTTCTGCCTTCTCAAGGACGACAAGATTTTAACCAAGCATAAACAGTTTACAGCTGCCTTGTAGAAATCTGGTTTATATGTTTAGGGGTTGGGGAAGAAGGTGCATTTCCCAAAGGTTGTGGGAAAAGTCTGTAGCATGGATGCAGAAGATGATGGATTTGTATTTAGCTGACAGTTTGTAGCAGCCAGTTCAATGAGGAGCAGAGCTCATAGTCTTTATTGCTTTGTAAACATAAACAAGGATGTCTGTTATTTCTAATTTTCACAGGTGTTGCCATTTCAGAGGTGAACAAGCTGTTTAGGATTTTTTTCCCCAATCTTTCATTATTTCTACTTAAGGATGAGATACCTGAAAATGGCAAAGACATATGAATAGGTAATTGTATGACAGAAATGCTTGTGTACTTTTTTTTTTAATGGATACGTGCAATATATTTGAGGCAACAAAAGTGAATTAGAAGAATTACTGGAAGAAAGTGTTTTACTTTGGTATTCAAAAGAAATTATAATGGAAGGATAAATTAAATTGTGGCATCTAATAAGGAGAGAAGTGCCTAAAAAATGTTGAACGCCGGGGGAAATAAGGTACCTAACTTCATTAGACCCTTTTGTAAGTCTGCACAAGTCACCTAGAATCATCTTAAAAGTTTAAATATCCTTTGCAAATTTGGCTTCCAGGCTGCAGCTCAGAAAAAAGACCCCAACTGGGGGTAGTCCCATAGCACATACTTAATGTGAGCTCTCTGGGACAGTGATATGCTTAGTCATATATTTTGCCATTTCCCAGCCTGAAGAATAAGCTCTGATAATGATTTCAGTAAGAAAATCTTCTGTTTTCCTGTCTCAAAGCTTTGAGAGCCTCAGAGAACTAGTGCTAATGAAACATGCATAAGGAAACACAGGGGTGGTTTGATCCCCCCCCCCCCCCCCCCGCTGTTTTGAAATGTTCTTACAAAACTCACTGCTTGAGCTGTGATCTCTTTACCCCAGAAAGAAGCTCACTATAAAATGAGAAGGCAGAAACAAGGATCTGTTGATGGATTAAACTGTAAAAACAAGTGATAGCCACACTTTTAACAAAAAGCCTGTTTAATACCCTTTAAATCTAATCTTGGCATTTGTAGTCAGAAATCTAGAGAAGAGTATTCAGAGCTGGAGAGGACACACAAAGTAAATAGCTGTGACAGAGCCCTGTTGGGGGTAGGTGTGGCCAGGAGGCAAGGAGCCCACTGGTACCCAGGTTAACCAAGCCCTAGGGAAGAGAGCACCCCTCCACCAGCCCATGGAAGCAGTCTCTCTGACACGTTCTGCTGAAAAGCTGCAATGCTGATGGCAAAAGCAAATTTTTTAGATGCCTTTTCTTTTTTTTTTTTTTAAATCCATTTTTTAGATGGATTTGAATGTCTTGCATAACATGTGCATGGTCTGTGGTTTTGAAGGAATGCTGAAAGAAGCGTGTGACTTCATCGAGTTCCTAACGATGGTCACGTCCCTCTGGGCTGCTTGAAGTGCTTGATTGAGATCATATGTTGTGCTCACAGATATGGTGTATTTACTCAGCAGCGTGCATGCATTTAAAGACAATTTGTGTGCATGCCAGTGTGTATAAATATGCAAAGATATCTCAAATTATATAAATATATTCATATAAAATTAGGCCACTGTTTTCCCAAGGAGACATGCCTCAGTTTGACACATTATGCCGAGGTACCTCTGGTGTGACATGGTGTTAGCATTCATGTCACTGTAGCTTATCATCTTCTGCATTCAATCCGCCTTCCAGCTAAACTGGCAGGAAGTACTCAGTCTGTGGTACCATACAGCCTTGGCATTTGTGGGATGACATTTTATATGTGCTGCTTTAGTTTCAAATTTCCTGGAAGTTTGTTTCAACTTTGGAATTTGACGGTGATCACCACTTCTGTCCTGTCAAATAAAATGCGTTGAATATGGTAGTCAGGCATTGGAACAGGCTGCCCAGGGCACTGGTGGAGCCACCGTCCCTGGAAGTGTTCACAAACTGTGCAGCCGAGCCACTTAGTAACATGGGTTAATGGTGGCCTTGGCAGTGCTGGGGAACAGTTGAACATGATGATCTTGAAGGTCTTTTCCAGCCCAGTTGATTCTGTGATTCTATGTCTGTCTGTGATCACATGTTAATATTTTGTAGAGGACATTTTATCCTGGTCCCTTGAAACATTTCAATGGTTTATATCACCCATTTTCAGCTAGTCTTTGTGGGTGTGTAATGAACAGAAAGAAAAACATTAATTCAAAATCAAAGTCCAGTGTTTCAGACTTTGTTAATGCTTCCAAAGGAGCAATGATAAAATGAAGGTTTTCATATGACCTCGTTTTGACAAGTGGTAGTATCTCAGCTGCAAGCTCATTGTGTTTCGCATCTGTCATTAAGTAGTAATGACAGTCTGTAAGTGTTAAAACTATTTTTGTCTTAACAGGTTATTTGTTTTCCATTTGACTAAAAGTTGCTTGAATGCTGATAGTTACCTGAGGAGAAAAATTTGCCATGGTGGCACTGACAGACGTGCTTTAACAGGAGGCATGTAGCTCTGACTGGTTTGGGTTGGAAGGAACCTTAAAGCTCATCCAGTTCCAACCCCCTGCCATGGGCAGGGACACCTTCCACCAGAGCAGGTTGCTCCAAGCCCCTATATCCAACCTGGCCTTGAACACTGCCAGGGATGGGGCAGCCACAGCTTCTCTGGGCACCCTGTGCCAGCGCCTCATCACCCTCACAGGGAAGAATTTCTTCCTAATGTGTCATCTGAATCTCCCCTCTGTCATGTTAAAGCCATTCCCCCTTGTCCTGTCCCTACAGGCCCTTGTCAAAAGCCCCTCTCCAGATTTTTTGTACACCCTTGTAGGCATCATGTGGATGTACACAATAACTGTGAGGCTCAGAAGTAGGAACTAGTGCTCCTCAGGCTGCACAGAAGTCCTGAGACTTACAGTAAAAGCTGTTTTTTAATCTTTTTCGGTAGTAAAGGGTCCAAGCACCATCTTAGATGCCTTTGAAAGCCCCAGACTCCACTGCTTCAACTGCTTCTGTAAAACTTTGCCTGCAATACAAGTGTCACTGTATGAACCTTATGTGAATCCTTAATACCTGAGATGTTATTTAAATGAGTTACCATGTCTCTTCATTCATTTTAATTAAAAACAATAAGTGGTGGACTTGGCAGTGTTGGGGGAACAGTTGGACTTCATGTTTTTAAAGGTCTTTTCTAACCTAGTTGATTCCACGATTATATGATATTGATTAGAAGATCATAATCCAATCTTTTTTAAATACAAGACAATAGATGAAGACTGTCTTTGTCACAATAATCTCTTTAGAGTAAAGCATTGCTGTTGCAAATAAAGCCAATTACTTGTTAATGTCAGACTTGGAATTAGTTCTGATTGTGCATTATACAACATTTCTTTTACTATTTGATCAAAGTGTCTGTTTCTGAATTGGTTTTATTACTGTGAAGTCGTGAAACTGTTTGTTTTTGTATTTTCAATCTACATTTCTTTCACCCTTGACAAAATTTCTAAATATGAGTGAGAAAGCTCTTCCTCCTAGGGAGGAATACAAGATAAAGAGACATATTTTTGCAGCTTGTTCTGAGAGAGAGAAAATTGTTTTTAAACAGTAAAATCTGAGTTTATCTGTGGGCCTTAGGAGAAACTCAGCATGTGCCTGGCGATAGCCAGGCCCTTTGAGTTGTGTGCCCCAAATCCTTTCTTGCTTTGGATGTAATTGCACTAGTGGTGGACATGAAAACACATCAATCTGTTCTGATTTGCGATGAATGGCAGTCATTTTGGGTTCCCTGTTACAGTGGGGACTTTTCTGATGGGACCATTGCTAATAGGTCTCACTTCCCTGAAACAAGGGAGCCAACAAAAGGACTTTTTATTATAAACAATCAGAATATTCAACCAATTGTGTTTTAAATGCCAGGTTTCTATGCTCTTTTGTTGGGTTTAGTGTTGGTTTTAACACACTTATTCCAATGTATTTCTCTGGAATTGTGGTTTGTTGGGGTTCACACTATTGCGGAATCTCAAGGGCACAAAGGCTGTTAGCATGTGTTGAGTAGCTTTTGTTGAT
>NW_009911436.1:10380-23711 GCF_000696875.1 Nestor notabilis | reverse complement strand
TTTAGGGAACAAGACCCTCCTAGTCAGCCAAGAGGCAATGCATTCAGAGAAACCTTTCCAAATCCTTTTCTGGATTATCATCCTT
Organism: Nestor notabilis; assembly: GCF_000696875.1. Classification (NCBI taxonomy): domain Eukaryota; kingdom Metazoa; phylum Chordata; class Aves; order Psittaciformes; family Psittacidae; genus Nestor; species Nestor notabilis. Next base: position 23,626 of record NW_009911436.1, on the reverse strand, counting down.
CCAAGGGAGCACAACTAGACATTAGAATAATAAAAAACTCCAAACAGATCATAGAATCACAGAACAGTTTGGGTTGGAAGGGACCTCCAAAAGTCATCTAGTCCAACCCCCCTGCAATGGGCAGGGATGTCTAATGACAGGGAGATTGCTCTCCTTTCCTCCCACCCCAGGTCATAAAAGTGATGTCTCTGTAGGAAAATTATGTAACTGTTTCTGATGTCTCTTCCTCTTTTGAAGTGCACAGAATCATTTTTGAACCTTTTTCCCCTCCTATCTCATCCCATCTGCCACTGCTCACCACAGTGTCAGAAGTGGATGCTCCACTTGAATCCTACTCTGGGGGGGTATCGCCCATCCTTTCAATTTCTTCATCCCCTGCCTGTTTCGGAGGCTCTTGCCTTTCAGCTTGGAACTGTGCACTGCTCTTGTGGTGTCTTAAATTAACAAAACTCCTCTAGCTCCCACCTGAGTCTCAGGTTATTTTTTCTCTTTCCTTTATATCCAAAACCGCTGTGCTGCAGAGACTTACCCTACCTCTCCTCAAGTCTTTCTTTTCTGCATTTTGCCCTTCCCCTACCTCAAAAGCAGCACAAAGCAAGGCTCCTAATGAGTTACTCCTTGATCAATTTAAGGTGCATGCCTCTAGCTTGTTCTTCTTGATTTCACTGCTGCCTTTGACAAAGATAATCACTCTCACCTCCTCTGCTTTCTCTCTTCTCCTGCCTTTTGTGATTATATGATATCCTGATGATGTGTTGTTGACTGATCACCTACAAATCTGGTGCAGCAAGCATTCCAAAGGACAAATAGTTCTGACACCTGCAAGAGAAAAACTATTTCTGTGATCTATTAAGAGAATACTTAAAATCCTTTCCACATTCAGTTGAAGTTCCATTTCCAAATGCATCTGAATTGAGAATAATTACAAAAGAGCTTCTAATATTCTGTGAATAGTACAATAGCTCCAGATTGCTCCACTGAGAATTTCCACTGAAATCAATGGGACTATTCCTGCAGTAAACAATGAAAAATATCAGAATAGGGTCAAAATAAAAATTCTATGAATTCTTGGCTATTGCTTAATCAGAAGTTTCACGTAAGGGATTACAACTGGGATTTTAGAATATTTTTCCCTTTTGGTGTTCAGAACCATAGCTACTGGAAGCAGCATGACTGGAAAATGCTAATTCTTAATTGGCTGAACTGCAGCTCTTCCAGCTGATTCTTCTTTTCCTTCTTTGGGTTGTAAGAAAGTGATGTTGTCTTTCTTACTTGAAATACTCAACTCTTTCATGTAGGGAGTTTGTATCACTTAATATTCATAAAGTTTTATTCAAGTGGAAACTTCTGCATTAGTAGTAGATGATTATCATTAAGAAGTTCATTATGTGCAAGCAAAGTACAATTGGGGATACCGTTTTCATAAAGAGTACCATAAGGGTATTTATGCCCATTCAAAAGCTATCACTCCTGTGCTTGAATTAATGGGAAGCTTGCAGTGCTGAAAGTGATGGAAAACAAACAGGCAGGGTAGATAATAAGGTTATAATAATGTTTGGGGGATTTACATTGTTTAAAATGAAAGCGTGACTTCAAATGCCCATGGAGATGACAGAATTACATATCTGTTAGAATTTAGAGAATCAAGAATTCTCTACAGCCTACTGATTATTAAACTTGGGTAGCATTTGTGTCTGCAAGATACGATACTCATATCATTTGAAGAGTGTATCATAACCCTCCGATTTAATATAATGTTCATACAAGTTAGAGCTTGCAGCATCTCTCATCTAGAGTAAACTGCAAGACCAGAAAAGCCTGAAGTACATGTATTTGTACATTACAGTTTATGTGAAATTCAGAGTCAGTCTTCCTTCAAGGTTTAATCTAGTCCTGTTATTTCCCTCAAGGTTTTTCCCTTCTCTTCCAGCTTTATTGGGTTTAGAAAGATCTCTGTGGTAATATCTCTTTTCTAAGTAAGTGAACTAAACCCCTCTTCAGGTAACCTTAAGGTATCAATAATATTACATTTTACATATTTTCCTTTAAAACCTTATTCAGACTAAAACCATTTTAATTTGGCTCCATCCTTTTGATGAATATAACTTACACTCAGGTAAGGGTCATGAAATACACAGGGTCTATATCAAAAATCTGCCTGGGTAAGAATTAGGACTGCAGGTTTCACTGTGTTCAGGTAATGGACTGTATGTTTAGGAGCAGATTTGTGTGTAGGTACATGTACACGTTTGTATGTGCATGCACTTTTCCAAGTACAGTCAAAGGATTAAGCTTTTTCATGCTCTGAGGATGTTGAGGAAGCACCAGTCATGAGATAAGAGAGTGAAACATATTACTTATTGAGTGTGTTTCTTCTCAGCCTTGTGAGGAAGTCTGCATGTCACACAAAACCATTAGTCATTTTTGCTGAACATTTGTCTGAAGCTCAGCTAAAAGATTAGCAGAACTTTCCCAAATTCTTTTGACTGCAGCACTCCACCATAGATTCGTGCCCACACAAAGTGAGTAAATAATACTCTTAAAACAATGACAAGTGCTGAAAGTACAGAATTCTGATTTTCGTTTGATTTCCTTACCAGGGTAACAAGTTAGCTCATAGGAAGAAAATAATGAGTGTCATCCTTTATCTGACTTTCTTATGACCTTGAAGTTATTTCATTTATTTATTTATTTTGCATGCAACTGAGCAGCTTTGTCAAGAAATCTATACCAAGCTATACTGTTGTTACGTAGAATGAAACCTTTGCTATTCTACAAGGGCATGCAGTGATAGGACAAGGGAAAATGGTTTTAAACTGACAGAGGAGAGATTAGAGATTAGGAAGAAGTTCTTCCCTGTGAGGGTGCTGAGGTGCTGGCACAGGGTGCCCAGAGAAGCTGTGGCTGCCCCATCCCTGGCAGTGTTCAAGGCCAGGTTGGACGCAGGGGCTTGGAGCAACCTGCTCTAGTGGAAGGTGTCCCTGCCCATGGCAGGGGTTGGAACTGAATGAACTTTTGGGTTCCTTCCAACCCAAACCATTCTATGGTGATTCTGTGATTTCAGTTTCTCCTTCCTCAGTAAATATATTACTGAGAAAACTTCTCCATTATTACTAATCTGGAAGCAAACAGAAAAAGCCCACAGTTGTGTTTAGCCACTACTGTGGTATCAATGATACGCTTCTCAACTGGTGTAGGCTTTCAGAACTCTGTTGGTTTCTATCAAATTGTGGTAAATGGCATCAGTGAAGACATTTCCTTGTCTTGCTCCCCCTTTTTTCCCCAGAATCCAGAAATGTCTTTTTTATTTTTCTTCTATGCCATTTCCGTATGCTTGTTTCATACAGTCACTAAATATTAGTTAATTCAATTAAAATGAAGTAAAACCAGACTTAATCTGTATTCTTTTCCTGCTTGTTAAGGATTTATTTATTCATTGATTCATTGAGAAAGATGCTCTGCAACAGGATATATTTGACAAAACATAACTCGCAGTATTCATTGTCATCCCTGACTTACTGCTTTGTTTTTATTTACAGGAACCATGCAGGGAAAGGGAAAACAGAGAAGAAATCTTCCTTTGCTGACTATACTAATTATGCAGAGAGCCTGCCTGAGTTTTTGTATGAAGATCTACAGGTATATTGTTTGATTATATCTCTGAACCTCTCATTTTTGATCATCCAGTAAAACTATGCTGCTCTCATGCTTTTCATTTTTATTTGGCGTACAAAGAGTAGGTCAGGTGCAACTGTTCTATCATGGTTTCTTTACCCACCTGTTCACAGTTATGCTAAGCCTCTTTCAGTATGGCAATATGATATTTCTCTCTCATGCTTGATTAATTCTATCATGGAAGATCCATGTACATATTAAATTTGGGGTCACTTTTTTAATACTGAAGAAATTAATACATTCTATTTTCTGTGTGAAAAGTGTGCTTCGTATTTGGGGCACTGAAGCAGAAGGTAGTTAGGGCAGGGGGTGGTTTCTAATTCCAGTGGGAGTTCATTGCATGGCTTTGGAGATGCCCCAGAGGAGACTCATGTCTTGCTTGGATGATCAGTATATTTGCAGCAAATAGTTGCACTGCAATCAAGAAACAAAGGTATGAACTCTATGTCCTCATTTTGCAGATTTAATAACTATCACCTCCTTGCTTTTACCAAGATGTCATTGGTAAACCACAATTTGGAAAGCAGCAGACAGCTTTTCTTTGATATTTGAATATTCCTAGGCTTCAAGGCTGAAATCCAAGGGAAGAGGAATCCACAAGACTATCCGACTCACAGATCTGGTCCTCTGTTGCCCTGGTAGCATTTCAGAAAGCAGTTACTGAACCTTGTTCTTCTGACAAAACTTCCTTCTGATTTTCAGCCTAAATGTATTTAGTAGCCAGCTCATACCAAATAGTTCTTTTGCCAGCATTGACTTCTGTAGTTAGATAGCCTCACTCTTTCTATTTATCCAAAGGTATTCATAGGCAAGAGTTACAGCTGGTCACAGGCTTTGAGAGGGTAAGCTGAACAAGCTGGGTCCTCCTGGTTTTCCTCTATAAGATGGACTTTACATACGCCTAGTCATATCTGTGAAAACTGGAAGTTCACAGGCATCCTGCTTCTGAATTTTATATGCTGATCTCTGCCATCCTCTGCTGACAGACTCCTGACTGTTATTTTTATTAGTTCCTAAGTGTATGAACTTGCAATCATAATGCATTATTTCTGCTTTTGAGGTAATTTAGTTTTTTATTTTTGATGGTATCTCTACTCCTCTCCTGATAGTACTTTCCAACTTCATGTCCTCAGCAGCTTCTACGAGTCCATTCCAATGTTTTGTGCCAAAGCTGCTAATGATTAAACTGATCCTGAGATCTTCTTTGAGGGACTCCAAATCTGGTAATCTGCCTTAACTCCCATTAATATAAATGTTGACATTTTTTTCTTCAGGTTCTTTAGCCATCTTGCAATTTCTGTTTTTCTATTTTATATCAGTTTGCCATATGGCACTATGTTCAGTGGTTTTATGAAGACTAAATACATTTGACTTAGTGATAGGACAAGGGGGAATGGCTTTAAACTGAGAGAGGGGAGATTGAGATGAGACATTAGGAAGAAGTTCTTCTCTGTGAGGGTGCTGAGGCGCTGGCACAGGTTGCCCAGAGAAGCTGTGGCTGCCCCATCCCTGGCAGTGTTCAAGGCCAGGTTGGATACAGGGGCTTGGAGCAACCTGCTCTAGTGGAAGGTGTCCCTGCCCATGGCAGGGGGTTGGAACTGGATGAGCTTCAAGTTCCCTTCCAACCCAAACTATCATTCTATAAAACCAGCTTCTTCATTCTCTTGCTCTACCTTATGGCCTCTACAAAGAAATTAATAATAAATTATCTTCATTTTAAAATTCTATGAATTTTACCTAAGCCAAAGACATTTGGCTAACACTATTGCTGGCAGAAATTATACATTTACCTATAAATTATCCTGGCAAATGTCACTCTGGAATATTGCACAGTGTCACTGAGCAACATAAAGAAATGTTTTCTTACACACGGGAAAGGAGACATTTCTGTTTTGCTAAGGGGAAACTGAGGCATACCACTGTTAAAAGACTTTTTAATTTAATACAGAAATTGTTCCAAATCTTTTAAAGAGTCTTCTCAGCAAGAATAATCCTAAGCATACAAATAAAATCAGTCAATGATGTTCACCTTTCAAACCTTGAATGTCAAAGATTTATAGTGGCATACACCATAGCTCAGAAATGAGGAGGGTTACCAAAGAAATACTCTTAAATACAGTTTTCAAAATAACTTGTTTGTACAAATTTCAAAAAGATAAAAAAATGTGCAGAGCCTGATGGGTAATTCACAACAAATTATTTGCTTGGCTGACCACAAATCCTCTTAGAAGAAGTTAGTTAAGACTTTCTCACAGCTGTTTGTTTTTTGCCATTTCTTATCATGTTGCCAATATGAAGACATTTTAACTATTGCTAGGAGCAGGTATATCACCACCACTAATTTTGCATGGCTAAGGCATTTCACAAGGTAATAATTTACAGTCATTTCTGACTGATTTCTCAAAAATCTTTAGAGGTTTTGGGCTCATCTAAATCACTGTGTCTTTATACTTATTCTAGTTTCTAACCCACCTACATTTTTTACCCCTTCCGCCTTTGAAGTCAGGAATTGGGAAAACTTATTGAAGCTTACAGTTGCAATTTGTGCGTATAGTTTCCTATATGCCCTTTCCCAGCTGTCATTTCATTTGCTGTCTTCATAGCACTATTCCTTATCTTAAAATGAAATTAATTTACTCCTTCATCTCTTTTCATCAATCTTGGTTTTTCCTCTTCTTAGGTAATTTCTTCCTCTCTTGTCTCCGTTTACTCAATGAGATTTCAAGTCTCTTCATAATGTACTTTTTTCTCTGAGCATTTGAAAATGCTCTCCTTAGCCTTGTCACTTGTGTACTCCATTAAAATCATCTGTCATTGGGTACACCATACCACGGGGTTTTATTTCTTTGGGTTTTATTTTTATTTCCCTACTGCTTCGTTTGAAGTTATGCAATTAGAGGTCACTAAAATTATCTAATTCTTACCAGTCTTTGGGTTTAGCTTTATTGCTCTAAACAGGCTTACAGGCTGATTAAGAGTCCCGAAGCAGTATATCAAGATACAGGAAATACTCAAAACTCCTCATTAACATTTGCTTGGTTTTGTTAAATGAAAAGTAATTATGAATACCATTGTGTCATGCAGGTAATCATTATGTTGAATACGTCTTTGGGAATAAGATAGCAGATCAGAGCAAAGCATTAAGCTGTCTACATCTATTTGAACACAATAACTATAATCACAGCCAAGAGACCCAAATGGTTCATGGTGCAAGCGATTTTCTGTTATTTTTTCCACTTCTACTTTCTGGCATACAAGATCATAGAATCATAGAATGAACTATGCTGGAAAAGACCATTAAGATCATCAAGTCCAACCTGTATTCCAAGACTGCCAAGTCATCATTGTGATTGTATAAATGTAGCAAGACACTATTGTGTTGCTTTCCAGTGGAGGTTTTGTTTAAGCTGCCCTATTCCAAATAACGAAATAAAAAGCATTAATGATGGTTACATTAATAACATTTTTAAAATGTGCTGATACTGTCCTTTTAGTTTTCCAGCAGATGAATGTTGTCCTGTGATCCCGTCTCTCTGAGGCTGAGGAATCCTTTGGCATATGCTCTGGTTCTCCCATGGGCCCTGGCTTTGCTTCACCTGGAAACATGGACAAGAGGGGACAGAGCACGCTGGAGGCTCACTTAAAAGCCTCAGTTCAGTCTATAATAGCTAGAAACGGGATCAAATTAAGAGATCCTGGGAACATAAGAATGTAAGACACAGAGTCTCTTCTCATTACGTTCTTCAACCCTGCCCCCTGCTCATTTGGACAGCCAATTTCATTAAGCAAAGTTAATCTAAGCAATACCACGTCTACAGATTTCGTTAAGAGATTATTTATGAACTGGGGGTTGTTGGGGGGGGAACCAACACACAACACACAAATTTCAGTTATTTCTATTTTTTCTCCCAAATTTCAGCCTGTCATTGTTAACTGAGATTATACATCATCATTCTTCACTCCTCCACCCTTACTTTCTAATGGGCCACAAAACTTCCATTCACCTCTTTTGTCATCCTGATACACACAAAACATTTGTCTCATTATTTTTCAAGCAAAAGAGACATGCAGACAGCATTGTGTGGAGTGGATTCCTTGCAGGCTGTATGCAAGGGTCTCTGAGTGATGCACTGCTTTTCAGTAAAGGCTGTGAATTCTTTCACAACACATCTGTTACTCTATCCATTCTCAATCAACCATATAAAGCTTGTTTTGCTCTCATCTTACTCAAGAACTTTGAAGCTATATTTCATCCTTCTGATCTAGCTGTCTAATGCTTTGCTTTTCCCCCAGAGTACAGGCATTTTATGTGCCAATGGAAGTGATAGATTTAACCACAGGGCATGATGTATGCAGACAGTAGATGTCTTGCAGTTTTCAATGACATCTATCACCTTTTTTCCATACACAGTATTTATTCCAGTGGGTCTTTTTCACAGAATTTAGTCAGCTTGCAGACCTGTTTTTATGGTGCTGCGCATTCTAGTGCTATGTATCACTTCTTACCCAGGATTACAGTGGAAGTGAGTCTTCCATAAATATTTCAGGGCATGGGAAAAAGCTTGAATGTACCAAAGACAACATCTTCTAAAATTGGATGTTTATGTCATATTCTGTGTTGTGTATTGGTTCTTGATGCATTGTATTAAATTGCAGAAGTGCCACATCAGATCAGCTATGCCGTGGCATGCCTCTGTTATGTGGGTTTATTCCCTTTAATATTTAAAGGTTTCTTTGCCTTTTTATATCTTTGAATTTCTGACCAGAAATGAAGCAGCAGTTGACTTGCATTTTGACTCCAGCAGGATGTATCACGAGTAAATAAGCCTTTCATTCCATGCTTTACCAAATGGAAGCAAGAAAAATGAATGCATACAGTGACGATTTTACACATACCTTGGGTTTTTTGCAGAAATTACTTACCAGGGAGATTTCATTCACCTAAAGCATGCCACCTTTCAAGAATCACGCTGTTTATAAGCCCTAAGATATTACCACAGCATGGCATTTCAGCCACTTCTGTCACCCAGCTGCCTGCCTACAATGTGAACAAGCCCTGTTGCAGACATGTGGGTTGCAAGGAAAGCTGTCTATTTTGTGTTCTGTTAATGCACATAAATCAAGTTAAAAATCCACTTCCGTTTTTCCATTGTTGTTACACAGTGGGTGGAATTCCATTTGTTTCCCTGCCCCTCCCAGCTCCTCCTCCAGTGCATGCTTACTGCTATTTGCCAGGCAAGTATGTTTTAGAATAATTGTTATTTTTATTTCTTTTTGAATACCAGTTTTGAAGCATGGAAACTGCAATGGTTTTGGTGTGACAGATTCAACTCCCTTGAGTTACAAGACCAAATAGAGAAAATTCTGCCCAGGAAAGCCTCATCAACTTCAAGTGCATTTAGTGTAGGTGGGCATGAGCAATTATCCACATAGCTGGATACAGGCTGTTGACAGTTAATTAGAAAAGTAAGATTGAGACTTTCCCTTATGAAATAAGAGATTTTTATTTTTTTTTTATTTCCTTTTTGCTGCCTGAAATATCCTCAACTCCTACATTTTTCAGCACTGGTAGTTGGCCTGATAGAAAGTTTGAGTATCAGGAAGCTTCTCTGAAGTGTCAGGAGTCTTAAATACAGTTCTAGGCATTATAAATGAAGAATATGGTTTTTTTCCTAATTGACTTTTGATGAAAACAGTAATTTCCCTTTTCTCTTAAACGTATATATTAAAAAAAGACCTGAATTGGGATAGCACAATTCATTTTTTATTTTTTTTAATTCTTATGTGAGGAAATTTGGGGCAGAAGGGGATTTACATGAGAACGAAAGTGGAATGCGTTGTGTGGCTCCATAAGCTCTGTATTTATTCCCTGGTACTTCATATATTATATACTCTCCTCTGGAGCTGCCTTTGGACTCTGTCTGCCTGGGGAGCAAAGCAGGCAAAATATATGTCTTCTTCAGAAGTCTGTGGAGCCCAGCAGCTTGCTAATGAGGAGCTGGTGGGAACAGCGTTAGAGCCAGGGCCTTTCCCTGCCTCCCTGGTTAGGGTTTGGGGTATCTCAGCTGCTTGGTGCCACCCCAAAGGGACACCTAGGTCCCCCCTGCCAGTGGTTCTGGTAGAGACATCACATCCCTCTCTGCCAGTGGAGGCACATTCGTCAAAAGACTTTTGACCATACCTTGTTGAACAGTGTTTGCCATCTTCTTATGACATTAACTCCAAAGGCCTGGTTACCACAAGGGTTTATGTTGTGTCAGATTTCAAACATCTACTCAGGAAAGGGAGTGACCTTCACTGAAAGCTTTCATACAGGAAAAAGAAGTTACTGTGGTACTTTAGAATGAGCACATATATGAATGAAAAGAACAAAACATCCAGCTCTGAACTTTGTCAGTGATTTAATCTGAGCCTGGAACTCCCTTAGTTAATAGACATTTCTTTTTCAATGGGCTTATACCAGTGTGAGACAGGAATACCTTCTTCTGTCTCAGATTGCCAACCTATAATATGGAAATTATACATTCACACCCACCTTGGAGGGGTCTTGTCAGGAGTAATTAGTTAATGTGTGTGCAAAATTCTTCAAGGTTGTAGAATAAAATTGCACTCTACTACACACTGTTACATACAAAATACAAAACCTAATTGTGAAATGCATGTTGTTAGTGCAGGGCCCTGGATGCTCTCTCACAAGATTAGGCTGGTTACATGTTGGCATTTTGGCAGAAATTGTCACAAAATTACTTCAGTTTTATAGTGTTTTGGTTTTTATCGTTTGAGTCACAGTGGTTCTCCATAGATGACTGTTTGGTGTGTACTGATTGTGAAGTGCATGTCAGAGGTTTTAACACAGTCTTGGACCCTAGTAGTTTCTGGGATTGCTTATGTTGCCTAAGCTTAGGCATCTCACTGCCTCTCAAATGGCAGTGAGACACAACTAGGCAACTGAACTGAGACCAGTTTGTAACCCTTCCCTGTCACCTTTTTGGATGGTTTAAGGTAAGTGCAGCCAACCATAAGCAATCTCTTTTAGCTGAAGAAAGATTATACAGGTGGAAATTCCAGAATCTACCAATCCCTTTTCCAGTAGACCTATATCAAAATGTTGGTCTCGTGATGATCACTGGTGACTTTGGAAGTCTTCCCAACTTTGGAGTTGGGAACCTTGCAGTCCTTTGGTATCGGATCATGCAAAGGAGAGCTGGCATTTTGGTAGTGCTCAGTATTTTAGTGCAATACCATATGGTCAGCACTCTGAGGTCAGTAGCACAGGTGTAAGCTGTTTGAGTTAAGAGGGAAACCTGTGGCATGAAGTCATCCTCTCTGCAGATCTGACACTAGAGAGGGATGGTGAATGTACTTCTGATCCTAAATTGCGAGGCTGTTGCCTGACTGCATTTCAATTCTTGCTTCTGGTAAAGGTTTCTGTTCTAGTTTCTCCCTTCTGCCCTGCTTGCTGGCAGTCTCCACCAGTGCCCGTTTGTTATTCTCCCTTTGCTTCTTTTCATATTCATCCTTCTTCTAGGCCTTCTCACTTGGGTGTGGGAAGCTTTTAATTCATTCTATTCTACACTAGCTGAAAAACCAGTATTAGGAATGAAGGGAAGACAATTTTGCTTCCAGTGCTCAATAAAGGCCACTTTACGTTAGAAACAACAGAGGAGTAACTGTCCTCCTGATATTCTGCAAACTCCTCTTCCAAGTCTATCCACATGGAGCCACTCCACAGAGATCAGGCAATGCTCAGGACAGGCAGGATCTTTGAGAACAACAATAGCATCTTGTCACCAATCTCAACTCTTTGTATAATAAATACACCCTGAAAAATAGCTTTTGTCACCATAGAGAGTAGCATGGATATTGATAAACTTCAAGTTAAATTTTTATTTCCTTCTTAAAATTGCTTGCTATACTGCAATTCCTATAAGCCTGCTTTCTGGAGACACAGGCAGAGTACTCCCATATACGGAGTAGTGCCAAGAGCACTCCCCTGCCCCGTTTCAGGTTCTGAGGACAGACTGTAACTCTTTTTTACCACTGAAAGTCTGACTGCAAGTTTGCAGCATGACTTTGTCCATTTCACTGGCAGTTTTTCATTTCCCTATTGCATAAGGAGGTTTCTTTATGCATAGTCGATTTATTTTGTTTTTAAAACCTTGCAAAACAAAGTTTTATCTCACTTTATCTCGCTATTAATCCATCCTGAAGGAAGTTGCTAGGTCACATTTTCTAGTGATCTGTTCACGAGTCTGTGAGCTAATTGATACAACCTGTATCAAGACAAAGTAGCTAAAAGAGTTGGGTCTTTTTGAACTGAACCTGCAAAATTCATTAGGGCCATTGCACATCCCTCCTGTTGGCAGTAACGAAGAGAGAATAGATGACAGCTAATGAGAAAAAGAATCCTGACTCATTTTTGGTTGCAGGAAGAAGAAAGCTGAGATCTGAAGTATTTATTAGAAAACTCACTGTAGCAGAAAATGCTCCAAGGGCCAGGAAGGAGTAACCAAAAAAGAGATCCCAGGATGCTCCATGACTCTGAATTCCCTCTCACCCACCTATAGGCCATGTCAGCTAGAAAGCTGCTGCCTCAGTGAATTTTAAAGCCTTGAGATTTTGTGCACATTTGAAACTGGATTACATCTGCAGCCTCTAAACCAAAAAGCCTATGTAAGCTTTTTACAAGTGTGTTCTCTATCGACATCTTGGGTGCCTTGTTTGCAGAGAACATGCTCTTTACTGAAGTTGGAAGCTCTTCCTCTGACTTGAAAGGTTTCCTAGACATCTGTGATAACCAGTAGAGTGATTCTATATTTTATTGTATTTTTTATATGGCAAGTGCCAAGCATGATCCATCCAGCCACGTCAAGAGTTTGCCTTGCTCTGGGAATGTAGCATCTGTCAATCGGTTTCCTCAGTAGGGCTTCACCTGCCAGGGAAAGATAGTCATGCCATGCTGCTTGGCCAAAGGTTACTATCGAAAGCATAAATAGGCTGCTTTCTTAAGCTGTTCTTTAAGTGGGACAGTTTGATCTTTTGTCAACAACAGAGAAATATGTCTCAAAACATGCTTTAAAGGAGATGACAGTAACTCTTAAGTGTGGTTTTCTTGCAGACTAGAATTAGAAGGAGCCTCCTGTGCACATTCTCTTTGATTATATTGATCCAGAAAGTTCCTCAGTATGCCTGCCTGAATGAAACTGAGAGTCTGCCAAGACTTCTGGCTGAACGGTTTTAAATCGTCTGCCACTTGAAAACTATGTTGGAGTCAGAAGCCCTGCTGTGATAGTCACAGTCTACCAGGTCACTTCTGTCCATGTTGCATGCTAATCAACTCATCCTGAATTGCTGACGGTGTTAATGTATTCTGTATCAGTCAGAATGGTTGTCTGAAATGCAAACACCTGATTCGTGTCACAGGAGAGATTCACCACCCAGGAAACTCAAAAGTATGACTGAGATATCAGTCCATCACTTTTATCTCACACCACTAGTAAATCAAGCTTTTATAGTGGAGAAGCAGCAGTACAGCTTTCCCCTTACTTTACCATGATGCCTCTGTCCTCTT
>NW_009911436.1:0-10349 GCF_000696875.1 Nestor notabilis | reverse complement strand
TTTCCCTAACAGCTCTCATTCCACCTACTGCAAGAATTAGAGTCTAGTGAACAGAGTCTTAAGTGAAATGATTGCCAGCTTCAAAGAAAAAAAATATTTTATGCTGTACGTACAGACAACAAGGAGAATTTAGGTTTGGCTTTCTTTAGCTTTTCTTACAGTTTAAAAATACTCAAACTGGCTTCAACTTTTTTATAAAAGAATTTTGGGTATTGAACTAATATTCCAATCACATTTCATCTTGGAATGAATTTTTAGAACAGAGTTTATAATGAGAATGAGTGCTGATGTGACATTAGCCATCCCAATGTGAACAGTGTGACTATAATTCCACCTGAACTAACAATGAGATTGAACATTGGGTTATTTTGGCTGCCATAAACTCTTAACTAGATAAGACTTGAGTCTGCAAGTGTGAGGGTGTCCTGCATTGAAAAAGCTGAAAGACATCTAATACAGCAAGGCAGGGTTCCAGTTCTTGGAAAAATAAATGCTCATATACACCGTCCTTATAGGTAGGAACTCGTGACAAAATAAGTTTCCCAGTAATCTAGAGGAATAAATTAGACTCCTGTGTGGGATGATGTGCTCTGAACTTCCTTTGTGATCTCATTGGCACAGCGTAGAAGTAATGAAGGGAATTTCATTGTCAGTCATGCTGTAAAGCAAGTGGAAGTGAGGCTGGAATCCAGCCCTGGCATTTTGGCTGGTGTTTATACAAAATGAGCAAACAGTCAAGGTCAGCCTTCTACACCAGGACTTTGCTCTAAGGTGATAGAGTTAGAAGTGAGTGAGTTTCCATTCCACAAAGCAAAACCAAGGGAATAAGCATCCTGAAAAAAGAAAGTGAGAAGATTTAGAGGACAATGTAAGTCAAGAACACTTTCAATATCAAAATGCACATCCGTTTTGTAATCTTACTCTACAACCCTACCATAAAGTTTGAGTGTGACAGGAGAATAAATATGATGGAGTTCTTTGTCCTGGTGGTTGTGGAAAATTCTGTTATTTCAACAAGGAGAAAAGGATGAAGATAATTCTGAAGAAGCGTGTAGCCTCCATGGCTCAGCAGGGGGGCAGCTTTGGGAGAGCTGAGGAGTCTGTTTTTGCAGTTGTCTGGACTGACTGCATTTTGGGCATGAATAGCTTCCCAAAAGGACTGGTAAAACTGTTATGGATTTGTGGGCTGGTTGTTTATCAACTCTGCCTGCTGCAATGTCACATAGCAGCCATGAAAAAATAATTTGACAAGTGGAAATCTCCATCCATTCATTGTCTCTGTGAGATGCTAAATTTATGGAAAGAGCTCCTTTCGATGTTTTGTTCCCCTGAAAGCTGCCCTTTTCAAAGAAAGAAACAATTCAGATGATTTTTCATTTTTCAAGTGAACTGTCTATATTTCTTCCTAATCTGGAATAGAGAAAGGAGAGTATCCAGTGTTTGAAAATCCTTAAAATGAAGTTGATTAAGTCTCATGGCTGACACACAGTCTAAATGCCAGATGAAAAGGGTAGACTGGGACCAGCTCATTGCGCTCCACAATCCCCTTCAACCATCTTTGAGCAGATGAATATGCTGCAGGAGTTACATATTATTTATGTAAAAAATGTTTCAAGGTTATTTTCAGAAGTGAAAAAAATTAGAATCACAGAATCCCAGACTGGTTTGGGTTGGAAAGGACCTTAAAGCTCCTCCAGTTCCAACCTCTGCCACGGGCAGGGACACCTTCCACTAGAGCAGGTTGCTCCAAGCCCCTGTGTCCAACCTGGCCTTGAACACTGCCAGGGATGGGGCAGCCACAGCTTCTCTGGGCACCCTGTGCCAGGGCCTCAGCACTCTCACAGGGGAGAATTTCTTGGAAATGGTTTTCTTTGGTTCCCATCATTTTTGACCTACTGGAAGCACATGAATATTAGTGTCAGTGAAGGGGTTTAAAAGATTATTCCTGTAACAGTTTGGGAGCAAACACTCATCATTCACACAGATGAATGTCTAGGTCGTGTTCCTTTTTCACTGCTGTTGATTCTTTGAATCCTCTTTGGCAACTCATTTTCATTTCCTTTTCTCTTCTTTGAAGTACTATGCTGCTGCAGTGGTCTGAGTGTTCACAAACTGTAGACGAGGCCCTCAATGACATGGTTTAGTGGTGGCCTTGGCAGTGCTGGGGGAATGGTTGGACTTGGTGATCTTGAAGGTCTTTTCCATTGTAGTTGATTGTCTGATTCTGTGATTGTTCCGTAGTACAATGCTTGGGAATTTGGTATAGTATTGAGATCATACTGATACTGACCACTCTAAGACCAGTCCTTACAGGATGGCTTTTACTTCACAGAGATTATGTTATTACCTCATGTTTTGGAATTACCAAATTTCCCATGGGTCTGCAAAGAGATTTGTGAATTCATTTGCATTTAGACACCCCTTTCCCATAGATTAAAGGTAATTTCAGAGAAGTTCTCCTTTTGTTTGTCCTTATGTTCAGTTGAGAATTTGTCTTCCTGAACTCTAAGGGAATAGTGGGAGGAAAAAAGAAGGCCAGTTCTGCTAATGTGTGGAACTAACCTAATAAAACAAAAAGAGAGGGAGAGCTAATGATGTTTTGCTGAGTTGATTATTAAAAGACCCATTCAACTGTTTTGCAGAGAATTAAACTAAATGCCAGGTCTCTGGTGCTTTTTAGCAAATATTTTTATTAGCAAAAGTATCTTTTGATTGCAGAGTCAAACCTGTGCCTTCCAGAGGAGTGGTAAGCTAAAGGATGAATTCCAATCACTGTAATCAAATCCACTGAAGACTAATCTTGCCCTTAAAATTAGTACCATCTAAATCTGTAATTTTCTTTCAGAAGATGGAGAAGGAAAGTTAAATAGTACCTAAAGTTCATAAGCGACATCTTAAGAATTCATTTGACTGAACTTAGAAGTTACATTCTTGCCTCTTAAGGCTCTGTTGACCATTTTATTCCAAGTACATTAGCAGTTTTAAAAAGTGAGGAAATTCTACCTCTGATGGTAATATCTTTATAAGGTATTAAAAAGTGATACCTTTAAGATGGTATATTGTGAATCTGCTTCACATTAATTTAGAGATGTTACCACAGTTTTATGATTCAGCATTTTTATTTCTTAAGTAATTCAGGTTAGTAAAAATAAGTTTGATGAAAGCAGCTTTGTGCAAATAAGAAGAATAAAAAATCAGCAGCAATAATGAAAGCTATCTGAGAGATTTTTCTTTATCTGAGCCCAATAACAAATCCTTCATATTTTTTACTCAGGTTGAGGACACAAAATATACGTTAATTTTCCTATTCTAGTGAAACTGAGGTGCAGATAAAATTCCTTTAGCAAGAGTTTCAGGTAAAATTCCTTCTTTTCCTCTATCCATCAATTCAATATCAATACATGTTGTATCTGAACACCTCTGTTCAGCATCTATGCCAGTGGCCGTTAGATTAATTTTCCAGTTACGAGCTCCAGGCGGTACTACTGAATAGTGATACTCAGAAGCTGGAAACCATATATACTGTATTTCCTTCTAGAGGAAAGTTGTGCTGTTTTCCCTTTTTAAAGCTTTTGAATTTAACTGCTTTGTTTCTAGTGTGCTCATTTTCAAACTCTGTTTTATTACACAGTATATATATGGCTCCTTCAAACTCTGCTTTTTCTGAACCATGTTTACCTGATGGATGTCCTGTATGGTTCCATTATTTATAAGACTTGGAGAAGAATATTCTCATGTTAACTTTTATATTTACAAATCCATTTGTGGTTAGACTGGTTCTTTTCTACCTGACTTTTGTTGTCCCATTTATATTTGACCAAAATGGCTATTAAAGCAGATTTATTGTTCTACTTTTCAATTATCTCCCTAAATATGCTGAACAGGGTTTTTTTTGTTGTTCTTGTTGGGTTTCTTTTCTCTTTTTGGCTTTTCAGGGTTGTTGACAATGATCAATGGCCTTCATTTTATTCAGATTAATTTTCAGTACTTTTCTCTGTTGTTCATAATTGAGTTCCACTATCAATATTCTCCATGTGTATTGAGTAAGAGCAAGATTTCATTGCCTGTGCTTCTGTAACTATCCCTCTTTATAGTGGACCATGTTTCTTTCCAATCCAGTCTTTGAACGGCTCCTTTGGGCAAACTTTTAAACAACTTTACAGAGATTTTTTTTTTTTTTTTAGTTCAGTTGGAAGAATTTTTCCTTAATGAGAAGTCTGATTTTCAGGTTTGACCTAGTAAAGAGACATTGCAGGTCAACACTTCTTTTGCAGATGTTTCTTGGAAAACATTTTTTAATGATTTTACACTCAGTATTGAAGTACAGCTTATGCAAGATATATTCTTTACTATAAATAGGGGGTTTTAAATGTATTTGTCCTGATTAATTCTCTTTAATAATAGCTGCAGAAGATAACTTGCCCTATATGTGATAATAACTTTGTGTTTGGTTTTGGTTTTGGTTTTTTTTCCTAAAGAAGGTTTCTTTATATTTCTGGGCAGATTCGGACTTTCATATAGCTTAATTGTTGCAACTAACACTGAAAAAAGAGCATTTTTAAAGCACAACTGCAATGTTATTTATCTCTGACATGGGCTCAAACACTCCCTCATCAGTTTCCCTTGGGACAGAAAACTGCAGTTTGTGTCCTGTCACTCTGCTTATGATTTGCAGCCTCACAGACTAAGAGAAGGTGCAGAAAGGTAGTCACTCAGCACTGCTTTCCTCAGTTGTCTCCTAAACCAGCATAATAGCTGTGCATTGTGCCAACAAGTCATCCTTCTGGCTGTTCGGTTACTCAGCACTTGGGCAATACATAAACCATGAGCAAAAGTAATCACTGAATAAGCATAGGATGCAAAGAAATGATTGTGAGTGTTTTGATTAAAAGGTCAAGTGCAAAGCAGATATGATGACAAATGGAAAATATTTTCTCTAAAATAAACAAACAACTAAAATTGATTCCATAGCCTTTATCATAATGTTGAAATTGCTTAAGCTAATTATGATGAATGAGGCTAAATGGAGTGTGCCTCCTGACTGAAAATAGTTGCACAATTTCATTGTGCCAGCTCCAAGTTTGCCAGAGCCATTAATCATTACAAAGATGCAGTATACCCTCTTGATGATGGGTATAGGGCTTTATATATGTATTTTATATGTATATGTCTAAATATATATGTCAACATGTGTATATGAGGGTGTATATTTGAGGATGGTGAGGCGCTGGCACAGGGTGCCCAGAGAAGCTGTGGCTGCCCCATCCGTGGCAGTGTTCAAGGCCACATTGGACACAGGGGCTTGGAGCAACCTGCTCTAGTGGAAGGTGTCCCTGCCCGTGGCAGGGGGTTGAAACTGGATGAGCTTTAAGGTCCTTTCCAACCCAAACCAATCTGGGATTCTATGATACATGCTTTTATACATACAACTTTAATGTCATTGCAGTGCGATCTGTGTTTTCTACAGGGGTGAAATTGTTATGTTGTCTTTAAACTGGGTATGGGATACAGATGAAGCCTCAGGACAACCTAGAAACCAAAGAAGTGACACATCACAGAAATAATTAATGGAAAACACTTAACTTATGAAGGGAGATATGTGATCATACAGCCTATAGGGGACCTGGGTCATGTAAGCTCGACACGTAAGTTGTTTGAATATACATTGTACTGTCATTTGCAACTCTGAGGAATTTTAATTTTGATTGTAAAAAAAGGTAATTTAAACACTAACACTGAAAAGTAATACTGTCATATGCTAGGGCTTTTACAGCACATCTCCAAAGTGCTTAATATGCCTATAGAAGACAGGGAAAAATTAGTAAGGAAGGAAAAAGCATTTGTGAGTTGAATAATGAATACTGGAAATGCTTTATTGATTTGGTAACAGGTTTAAATTTTAGGTGGTAGATAGAGTGAACACTGAGGTAAATTCATTAATCAGAAATATAGAAGAGTGGCATTTAAGCTCAAAACATGTCGACCTGTCTGCCACGTTTTTATGTGTGCTGAGAAAGGCAATTCCAAATGTGAATTCCTGAATACTTAGGTACACCAGAGCATAGTGCCATTGCTGTGAATGTCAAGGTAGCACAGTAATAAAGCCTTCCAGTGATAAAAGAGTAACATGCATGTGTGAACATAGATAACATCAATTTATATTTGTGACAATTTAAATGCTTCTCCATATAGCCACTTTTTAGAATGTTAATAAAGAAATACAAATAATTCTGCAGTCAATGTAGATGTGACTTTATTTACTGGGTCTTTGTAGCTGTGTGTCAAACATAATTGCATCTAACATTAGGAATAGGTTTATTTAAAGTATCTGTTAGGTTATTCGATAAAAGCTCTTCTGCACACTCAAAATGAGGACCTCAGAGAGATGTTGGGTGGAGGGAGAGCCCAAGTAATAGCCCAACAGCTGCTTCAGGCTCATCCCTGGGCTGTGGGACACATTATGGGATCAGGGAAAAAGCAGTTTGGGATTGCAAAGGACATATTATGGGATGTTTAGGGGAGGAAACTTTGGGAGGCATTTAGGTTATTTAGGGAGGAAGTGGTATGGGAAAATAAAGGCCTGATTGCATGTAAATAGTGCATGATATATCTTCCTCTAACATTATTAACTTTCAAAGCTGTCAACTGCTATGAAAAACGTATCAGAAAAAGATGAAAATGGAGATCCATGCCTCATGTAGACCATGTGTATGTAGTCCAGTGATGGAATGACATGGAATTCCAAAAGTCAGAATACCCAAAAATGTATTCTTCTAATTCCACTGTCACCTTGCATAATTTTACGTAATTAAATATAACTGGATAAAATGCATCTTTTTTTGTTTCTTCTCTATTATTTAGATCCACTTAATTTCCTGGTAGGCATTTCAGTACAACTGGTATTGCTTCAGGGTTCTGTTTACTTATGCAGAATACTACAACTGGAATATACTATTTAAAATCTTGGTTTTAACACTGTAAGTCTTTGTTTCAGTGCAGGAAGGATTAACACTGCTAATCCATGAACATGAGAAATTGTATTTGAAAATTTGAAACATTTGAAAAAAGCCTAAAAAATGTTGGCCTATGTCCTCCAAGGTACTTAAGTACTTAAAACTGTAGTTGGTCTTATAGTGAGACTTTGAAAATCACCTACATGGCACTTAGGAATTTCAAAGGGAGAGATGAAAGCACTTATTCCTGAATTTTTTAGATGTACCTATTCTGTCTATAGATATCTTTGAAAACCTAGATCTGAGGCATTTTTCAGATTTTTATTCATATTGCCCCATGAAATGGTTTATTTTTGGCCCTCTGTGAAATGGTAGGGTAGATAGACGTGCAAGTATTACAAACATAGCATCCAACCTGAAAGGACCAAATCTCCATTTATTTTGAGCTCTTTTTCTTCTCATGGGTTTTGGTTGGTCTCCAACTCATACTATTTGCTCTTGGAGTGTCATGGAAAATAATTTTCTAGGGTCAAGGCTCCTGTGTAACCTCCACGCACCTCTGCTGTAGCTTTTACTTGGCTTCTTAAACAGCCTTGGTGTGCTGTACTACAACAACCGTATGCACTTCTCATCTCCACTGCTTCTTCACTCTCCCCAGGGGTTGCCTCAGGTTTCCCAGAGCAATATGCATCAAACAGTGCCTTTGCTCTTTCAAACATAGTTTTGTTGGGTTTTTTTTCCCCTGGTTCAGAGACAAATCCAGTATCACCAGAATATGAATTCTTTTATATTATTAAAATGACTTAGGCAACCTTGGTTTTGGCACATGAAGTAGCTTGAAGTGACCTGGTCCACTTAGGGCAGTGTAATTTCTGTCAGCAACTGTGTTAATACAGTTTGAGGAGGTTAAAGGAAACATTTAATCTTTCTCTGTTGCTTACTTCCAAGTATTTTGTTACGTTTTCTGCTGCTTCTGGGCTTATAAATCAGCTTGTATCCTCTTGCTGCTCCTGTGGAGAGATGCCCTCCCAGTCCATGTTGGAGCTTCTTTTGTTGCCGCTGGAGTGTTTGTGCCCTTCGACCCCACATCTCTTCAGAGATGTCTCTTAAATGAGATTTTCTGCCCTGATGGTTTCATTTTCCTCTTGTATTATTTGTCTAGTTTTTCTCTTCTTGAAGACTCCCTCTGTCTCTGAAGTCCTAGGCAGCAGAGCTGCCCCAGCAGACCAACCCAAGCCTTGCAATAAGGAACAGTCTCCCCAGGTTCCTTCTCTTTCATGGAGGTGGGGTGCAGGTCCATCTAACTCCAGGTTTAAACTTTTACTCTGATGAAAGGAGAAATGAACACAAGCCTATTTAATTTCAAGGAGAAGATTTGCAGTGAGAAGTAGCTGGTGAGCAATTCCCAATTCACACTCTATTCTTCTCTGAATCATTTGACTGAGCTGGAGACTGAGCACAAGGTGTCCAGGAAAGTGTCTCTAGTCTGAGTCAAGAGGACATAGAGGGAGAGCAAGCTGGGAAGAGGGATCCCTTTGGGTGCAGGAAAATCAGGATGGAGAATCAGCGAGGAAATGATGCTTGGTTCAGAAATTTGTAATTATACCAAATGCATAAGACATTGACATGGAGACAAAATGTGAGGAAACATGTTGTAATTAAAATATTTACTGTACATTACAGTATGGGGAAAGGACAGCTCGTGGTGAAATCAACAGGCCATCTTAAAGCACTTTTTTCCCCCCCTTGAACAAGAGTATTTTAGATAGAAAGTCAACTGTGAAATGAAATACACTTCCTATTCAGTTAAATTTCCAATTTATCAGCCATTTCACCTACCATGCCATGTACCTCAAATACGGAATCCAAATTACCATTTGCTAAATCAAATAAAAAAACAGTGAATCAAGTACATTGCCTAGAAAGTCAAATAAATCCTAATTCACATACATTCAGGACCAATGAATTGTCTGCTTTTAAGTACTTGTTTGTTCAAATATAGAGCTCTTAATACACAAAGATAAATTTATTTGTTTACGTATGTACATACGTTAAAATATTAACTTTTATCTTTCAGCTACATCTAGAGATACCCTAAAGCAGCTTACTGTGCTGTTAATGCTGGAAATACTATTTTTCTCTCTCTGTGTATTAACAGAAGAATTGTTTCTTGTACTTTTTCCTCTTTTCCCTAGAAAAGTTTAAGATGAAAAATTAACAATGAGGAGAATCTGTATATGAATTCATGGTAGGGTACAACAAATGGCAGCCTATACAACTCACATTACAGTTTTAAGACTGTCTGATCTATCTTTTTTAACACTTAATAACTTCAAAAGATAACAATATATTTTGGGTACCATACTAAGGTATTTACTTGCTAAGTTTTAACCAACGTACTACCCCACCATAAATTCATGTGCAGATTTTCCTCAGCTGTTAATTCTTATCTTAAACTTGTCTAGGAAAAAGAGAAAAAGTACAAGGAACAATACTTCAGTTAAAAAAGAAAGAGAAAAAAAGTATTTCCAGCATTATAGAGGTTATTAAACTAAGCAGCACAAATCTCAAAGAAATTCTCTTATATTCCTTTACTATACCTATTCAGTATCTCATGAACCTTTGTGAAATACAAAGCTATTTATCTAGCTTTTTATCCTGTTTTGTGTGCTCTTCTATCCTTGCTCGTGCACTGAAGAGTTGGGAGTTTGACAGGTGGAGGTTTTTGTGTCATAGGTTCTTTTTGAAATAGTAATTACAATACATTAATAAAAAGGCCATTAGAGAGCAATTGTATGATCTATAATAGAGCTTTTGAGTAACGCTTACCTGATGATTTAATTTCCCAAAGCCAAATTAAAAGGCACAGAAGAAATATTCCCAAATATTTGGCAAATTAAGTATATCCATCATTTGTTTGATACCTAACTTTGATAGCAACTTTTTCTTAAGAATAAGGAATGTCATAAATCCTTTCCTGTTTATTTGATTTGTAATTTCAGTACTTCACTGAATGACCATTTTTAGCCATGTGATTTCCTTATATAAGCTGTCACTTAAGGGAAGCATACCTTCTCTTTCCTCTAAGCTTATTTGAATATCTAATAACTCTGTCAAACACATATGTTTGTGTGCATCCTTTTGTACAGAATGTATCTTTCCCACCATTGACACACAGGATCGGTGAATTATTTGGACAGTACATATGTAATATTGAAGAACACTATGTATATTTCAAAACTGGTTGGGCCATTAAGTAGTGTAGGTTTAAATATTTTTTAAAATGAATTCTGTAGGCAATTTAGTGCCTTTTAGAACATTTCCATCTTGGGCTCAGTAAAAATACAGAACAAGCTCTCTTAACTTTTGCCCACTGTAGGAGAGGATCAGGTTCGA
>NW_009911435.1:57050-107957 GCF_000696875.1 Nestor notabilis | reverse complement strand
ATAATATATAATATATAATAATTTTTGCATCCAAGAAAATGAATGAGTTGTGCTGGATCTATGTGTCCAGAAGCTTCACCAGTGCCCAGTGGGGCTTGCTCAGTCACCTTAGTCAGTCATTTGGATTTAACTCAATGAAGAGAATGGCAATTGCCCAAAAAACATGCTTTGTCAAAACTTCACACTCTGGATGTTTTACAGTTTCAGTTATTAAAGGACTATAACAATTTTATAGCTCATCCAAATTATTTGTTATGTTTTCTCTTTCCAGCTATGCACTTCAATAAACAGGAGACAAAGTTCCCAACTGATTGACTATGATTCATCTTCCTTTCAAGCTGCTCTTTAGAGTGCACAGTATGCACAAATCCACAAAATCTTGTTTCCAGCATAGGTTTGTTATCTATTATAGAAGACAGCACGAGGCAGTAACTGTGACATGGATGGGAATTTGGAAGCTCTAGATCCAGTTCTTGGTTCTTTCCTAGAATCTATCAAAACCCTTTAAGCCCTTTAATTTCTCTCCACCTTAACTCCACCTCTGGGATGTGCAATAATTAACCATTTCTTCTCTTCTGTTGTGTTTCTTGTTCTTATTGCTCTATTTTTCAGTAAATATATGCAACAGCTCAATGAGCCTCACTCATCATTGATCAGATCACTCACCAAAAGATGTCAATACTGTGTTATTACTTTCTTTTCATATCATAAGAAAAATATGTGGGAAAAATTAGCACTAATTTATCCCTTGAATCCAGACCACACTTTTAAGACTATGCTTTCAGCAGAACTGGTGTTTATATTATTCTCTCAGATCTTGACTGCCATTTCAACCTCCTGACACTTCTGTGATGTCAGCACTTCATCCACAAAGTGCAGAAAAATATTTACTCTGTTTGCTACATCGGGTTCAAACTTAAACAGGGGAAGTCCAGGTTAGACGTAAGGAAGAAGTTCTTCACTGTGAGGGTGGTGAGGCACTGGAACAGGCTGCCCAAAGATGTGGTAAATGCTCCATCCCTGTCAGTGTCCAAGGCCAGGTTGGACAGAGCCTTGGGCGACATGGTCTAGTGTGAGGTGTCCCTGCCCATGGCAGGGGGTTGGAACTAGATGATCTTAAGGTCCTTTGCAACCATAAATATTCTGTGATTCTATGATTCTACCTTGCTCCCAGTTACAGCAGATGGACTTGCATCACTTTTCAATTTGGACATATGTGAGAGCAGATTCAAGTTAGGCTGCAGGCTAGGCTCAGCTTTCTTCCAAACTAATTGCTCTTCTTGCTGACAATGGTTGCTGCTTGTGAATACATGTAAGAATAAAATTGGTATTAAGACTACAAGAGTTATGGGGCAGTGAAGATGTTTTCTTCTTCTGCTAGAACATGTGTCTGAATCAAACGGTTCTATTCATTCACAGGGCTCTAATAAGACCAGTGAGGAAGACCAGTGAGTACTTTGTTGTGGGATATGGTGATTAGAAAAGGTTCAAGGGGTTTTTTTCCCTTGTTGTTGTAAAGTAGCTTGAAGCAGGTTTTGTCTGAAATTGTGTCAACTGCAAAGAAAAGAAAATCTCTCAGGAAAAATATTTTGGAAGTAAAATATTTGGAATCTGTATTTTTGGGAAAACTTACTCTGAAAATATGGTTTGGAATTTCCTGTTTTATGATTTTGTGGGGTTTGTGTCATTGTTTTGATGTTGCTTTAAAATGAGTGAGAGAAGATAGCTTACGACAGCAGCACTGTTTTAACGGGCTGTGCTATTTCTGTGAGGCTGTGGGGACTGTTTGCAATCTTCAGTGGTCTCATGATTTCAGACTTACCAAAAGACATTGACAAGACAAAATGTCCCGTCTCCTGTTACAGCGAAACCAACTGCTGCTTTGTAAGTTGAAGTTGCTGTGATTCATGATGTAAACCTGCTCCAAAATGTAGACATTTCTACAAAGCAAACATTTGGATTTTTTACTCAATTCAAAAAGTCATGGAGTAAACTTCAGCCCACAAATGTGCTCCTCAACAAAATCACTTTGTTTTAGTCTGCTGGAGGTGGGACACTCACATTCAGTGGGTATTTCGAAAACCAGTGAACTGTCTTAAAGTGTGGCTTCATAACTCGAGGTGATGCTTCTAAAGGAGAGTCATGTCTGCTGGAGAAAAAGTATTCCCCTCTTCAGAAAGAATTCTAAACTTACCAAAATAAGACATCTGGCCACTCACCTTCTTGGCAAAAGCCTCCGGAAATGATTGATGGTTCATAGTCCAGCACAAACACAAGGGTCTGTCAGTGCTGTAAATTCCTCTGTTGCCTGTTCATCCAGATTAAAACCTCAATGCTGCTTCTACAGTCCGTGAACTAATAGCAGGCTCTGTACATTGGCAGGAACAGCAAATGAACTGATACAAACTAAATTTGCTTAACTAAATTAAATGCATGGCAATGCTAAGAGTTAAGGGCCTTCAGAAAATGTAAAGAGAAATAAGTACAGGCTTGTTTCCCAAGGGGAGAAAAAGACAAGATTTAAAGGGACACATTAGGAAAGAAAAATCTTTTAAATATAATGTGAACATGCACTGAATGCTTCATGTTTTTAACATGTAATCTGGATTTGCTGTTGCTTGGAGGGTGGGCAGGGATAAGTCTGAGAGGGATCTGTGCTAGATGAAAATAGAAAGCTTTCAAAGATTTAACCGTGCAGTAGAGGGGAGAAAATGCCCTTCAGTTTTTTTCCCTTTCAATAATACAAGTCTGAGAAACACGAAGTGGCAGAGAAGCACTTGGAAGAAAACCACACAGCAATTACACTGGCTTCAATGTCCATGGAGATCTTTCGCAGGACTGAGGTCCCCAGTTTCACTGTTGTGACTCAATGTGAAGTTTATCCCCAAATATTAGTGATCCCAGTGTGACAGTCACTGTTGTCTCTGATTTTTTACCTGTGCTACCCTTAACAAGAGAGAGAAAACAACCTTGATACTGCCTTGGCTTGAACTGATCCTGCAAAATTCCTTAGGAAGGGAAATACAAAGGGATCATAATTTTTTTTCTACTGATCATTATATTTCTAACAGATTCTGCAACTTTTTTCTTTCCTTTCCAGTGAGCAGGTCTGCCCTGTAGAGGGCAAGGAGAAGTGATATATTCTCCTGCCCCAAATCCCTCAGCTCCAGGGGAAGAGGTCCAGCTTTGTCTCTAGACTCCAGGGTTTCTCACTTCTCTTGCCCTCTTGCTGGCAGCCCTGCAGCTGGAATTACACTGCCTCCAACAGGACTTTTTCCAGCCACAGAAAGTAACTATAGCAAAGCATAGAAAATCTGACTGCACTAATAATATGCCCCGTTTTCCCTAGGGCTGATGGCTGATGGCTCCTTTACACAACTTATCTGGTCTCTTCCTCTCTGCTCACATTTCCTTTTTCATCCTATCAGCCTTGCCTTGACAGATTTAGCCATAGATTTGAACCATGGACAGGCAGAGAGATCAGCAATAGAAACCTAGAAATCTGTTCTTCCACCTGATTGTGAAAGTTGTGAGCTCCTCCAGGCTGTTCTCTCTGGAGGCTGGCCAATTTCCAACCCGGATGCAGGAGATGTATTTATGAAATCATTCACATGTAGCTTGTTTGGAAGAGTATTCTGACATGTAGCTCTGCTCCCAGCTCCACAAAGTGGTGAAATGGAGAAAGATGAAATCTATATTTAATGAATTAAAGTTTCACCCAGTGTAAGCATTTCTGTGTCTAACACTGCCAGCTCTTGCCAAGTTTTCAATAAAACAGTTGCTTTCACCTGACATTTATTTCTTGAATAAAGCCATGCTTGAGATCAGTATGTTTTCATGCTGAGATTGTTAGCAAACTGAAAATAGACAGAAAAGTTTGGCCTTTCCAGCAGGACAGCAACCCAGAATTTATAAGCAAGAGCAAAGCAGGACAAAAAGAAATCGTACGTGTATTCCTTTAAATTAAGGGGATTACTGTAGTGGGACATCTGGTACTTTAAAGTGCAGATTGCAAAGTCACTATACTGTATCATTTTAATCCCCATAAGTAAATGCTCCCTTCCAGCTTCCTTTCCTGTATTAGTTATTCTCCTGCTTGCTGTCCTTGTGTATGGGAAGAACAAATCCAAGGACAAAACACTGAGAAGCAATTTGATTTTGTGGACACTTTGTCAAGCTCTATCCCCAGAACTTCTGTGGATGTGGGAGAGGAGTGAGGCTATGCTGTATGGCTAAATCAGATGCTTTAACATCTCAGCTTCAGTTCAACGCGACATGACTTCAGGCAGACCCAGAATTTCATATGGGAACAGTTAAATAACTGAGAACATCTAAAGCAGAGCCGAACAAAATCAGGCAGTGAGGGGTAAATGCCTACAGGCAGGCCAAATCTACAAAAGAAAGAAAATTGCAAAGCTGTATATTCTGCATAACAAAAGAAATGTACTGGCAACGAAGGCTGGCTAAACTTATGCCAGTTCTAGATAGTAGATAACAATTATTGCCATTGTAATCCTGGAAAATTCCTCGGTATAATTATCAGCCTCACCAAAGTTTATTATACACGTGTTGGCTGGAGATTTGGGAAGTCTGGATAGTTGCTAGCCTCTGGATCAGGACAGCATTCCACTTTTTTTTGCTTGTTTTAATCTGTTCTTTCAAAAAGCAGATTATTTCCTATTTTGAATTTTAAAGAGGACTCTTCACAACAGATAAATAACCTTCCTCTGGGCTGATAGTCCATATCTATGTTTTGAGCTTTATTGCAAAAAAGACAGATTTATAATACTAATTACTATGTTTATTTCTCAACATTGTTTCTGCTAAACATGCATTTGCTTTGTAAAAGAACAACCATCTGTGAATTTCTGAATTTCATTAAACAGATGATAAGTGTTTAGTGATAAAGATTTCATTAAACAAATGTTAGTATTTTGTTTTCCACAGGATTAATACATTTCATACACAAGAATTATCATAGACTAGTACAGACTTAAACAATTTGCAGAGTGGAAATAGTCCCAGAATAATATCATTTGTTTAGTCGATTCATATTAATTAAGAAAAAAAGGTTACACATCTTAATTATTATTAAAAAATCCTCTGAAATTAAACAAGAGACAAACATAGGGGTTTTTGTTAATTTTTGCAATTTATTTTGGAAATGACTCGCGCTGCTTTGTGTGACTATGAATTTTTTGTGAACACAAGTCTTTTCTCACAAGTATTTAGAGGAATGGTTTCTTCACGTCTTCCAGTAAAAGATTTCAGCAGACAGGCTTTTTCAGACAGTCTGAAAGTCACTGTAATGCACATTTAAAAAATGAATGAACTTTTGCCTTTACTTATCGTAGCTGTTCAGGTCTAACTCAGACATCAAATCAGAGATACTCACTGTGTGAGCAAAACCAAGGTGCTCACTGACAGGTTGAAGTGATGTAGTGGACTCCCAGTGCACAACACATGCTGACAAAGATCATCACCCAGCACAGGGCAGAGGGAACCTTGAAGGCTTCTTGAAGGTTTTCTACCAGTTTCTGTTGTCTACGTTTGCAGAATCCATTTCTCCTATCTATCTGCCATGCTGTAACTGCTGACAGCAGCAATGACAGTTTGAGATGAACTTTGTGCCTTTCCTTTGACTTCCAGGTTTTCCCTCATTTGCAAAAGCCTGAGGAGGAAATATCTACATGCCTTCCTACTCCTTCTTCCACTGCCCCTCTGAAAGCACTTCTCTAAGAGGAAATGACCAGTAAAATAGCTGAAACATATTTCCCCCCCCCCCTTTACATTTTCCCAGAGTTTCCAGCTGATTCTGGAATTCAGTTCATAGCACAATTTTTTGTTATTAGTCAGTATTACACGACTGTACTACTATTAGTAGTCACTAGCATACTCACCCTACAAGTGGGTATCACCCCATTTCTGGTGCAGCAGGACTCAGACAAACCACTGGTCCTCTGTATCCACACAGTCCTGATTTGTGTTTATCACAACTTGGGGTCAATGGAAAATTTCAAAGGCATTTTTTGTGCTGTGTTCATTAATTAAAATATTGATAATAAGTCTGGAGGAACTCTGGAGAACTTCTCTAATAGCTTCTCTTCAGCATGACACCTCCCTTCTGGAGTGCAGTTGGCCATCAGCTCCTCTTAGCTAAATCTCTTCCCACTTTACAGATGTTACACTGATTCCCCATTTTTCTACCTCACTACTGTTTTCCCATGCCTGATGCCATAGTTAAATTCAGACAGATTTCATCTACTGCATGTCCTTTGTCTGAGCAATCAGTTATATTTTCAAATAAAGATATCAATTTTGTTAAATAACTATTGAAATACTGAAGCTGAAGCTTCCAATTATTTCCCTTTTCTCTCACATGAAGATGAAATGTTCTGCAGGTATACTGACATGGAATTACAGAATCATAGTTAGGTTTGGAAAGGACCTTAAGATCATCTAGTTCCAACCCCGCTGCCACCATAAACCCTTCCTTGTCATTTAGCACATCTTCATCTGACAGACCTGGCATCTGGAAAAGGGGATGGACCAGCCTGCCCACTTGGCTTCTTTCCACCTCAGAGATGGGGCTTTCCTTTTCCATAACTTCTCGCCTCCCCTTTGCCTGATGCTCAGCGCCATCTTCCCAAAGGAAAATCAAGACACTATATTCCCAGCAGGGCACAAACAGCTCAGAGAAATGCTTTATCTAGTACTCACCAGGAGTAAGAATTCTTTACAGCTCTGCCTGTAGCTGTAGATGAATGCTGTGCCATTTTCCTTTATGTAAACAGGCCATTCTTTACATCCAAAGTGATCACAAACAGCACTTTGACTGTGAAAGCACAGAGGACTTCCCAGGCTTAGATGAAAGTAGCTAGTTGAGGTTTATATAATTCTTGTTTGAATTCATTATACATGCATAGATACATGAATCTTGCAGGAACTTTTTTAACTGTGTATTTTGGTGTCTAAGGAATACCATTCTGCAGAGATAAAAGCCCAAATCCAGCAGACCCTTGTTTCAGAAATTCTTATCTAATTTTCAACATTTATAGAAGGATAATTACCCTCCTCCTCTCCCCCCCCCCCCACCCCCCCCGCTTTAACAAGGAGATGAATAAACTTCTTTTTCTTGCAGAGGATGTAGCAGAAGTTTGAGACCCAGATAATCCAGGTAATCTCAGTTCCCTCATTGGCTCACATTGGGATTCTCATACCTCATCATTTCCTAAGGTCTTTGACAGGCTAGTTGCCCTCACTTCGTATTTCTGAGTGTCTAATGCGGGACCCCAAAAACTCAGTTTCAGTGGTCCAAAGCTGTTTTACTGTGAGGTCACAGAGATGGAGTTGCAAGGATGTCAGGCTCCTGTCTGCCAGCTGATGCCCACTGTGGGACGCATTGTTCAGAAGCCTTTGGTGTACATATGCATCAAATAACAGTAATAGAAGTGATGTGATGCACTGTTGTCTGGAGCATAACAATCCACTATACTTGCATGGATCGGATGAATGAAGGAAAGAGAGGAAATGATTACTCTGCAGGAGCCTGAATCAATCCCTCCCCATTCTCTACCAGACCTGGAAACATTTGGCTCTTGGAAATAATCTTTAATCAGATAGGTCACGCTATTAAAGTCTGTGGCTCCTTCTGTGAATAAGAACTACTCAGCAGGCTAAACATTTGCTGGACTGATTTCTAAGTCTCAAGATGCTCGGAGAAAACACAGAATGCTTTTTATGAATTCTTGTTGCTGTACTTCACATTTTATTACGGAGTGAAATTTTATTGCTAGTTGTAATTTATTAGAAAAGAAAGAAAGAAATACGAGCGGGACCCAGATGGCATTGTGCTTTTTACATAATTGCAAAATGCTTATGTTACAGGCAATTTTCATTATGTACTAATCAAACTTGTGTAATCCTGTCACTGCACTGTCAGTATGATTGTCACGTCTGTTTAACAAAAAATTGAATAATAATCATAAAGAAAAATAGATAAATTAATGATTGTCTCAACAGAGACACCAAAGTGAAAAAGGTCCTGCTACAGATGTAGTTCTCTACATACAGGAAGCCAGGATGGATTGTAACATCAGTGTGGAACACTCCAGAGAGAAGCAAGGGGCATGACAACAATCAGACAAGATCACAGGAGCAGTTAAGCCAGCTAGCAAAGACTTTGCCATGTCCCTTGTGAACAGCTGAAAGTAGCACTCGGAACGTGCTGTTTCCTTTCTTTGCCATGCAGAGAGCAATAATAGTTGGGAACATCTTTGTTATATGCGGTTTGTTTGTGAAGAATTTCTGGGACATGGATTAAAAAAATCAAGACATAACAGGAACAGTAAGAGGCAGGCAGAGTGTTCTTGCAGCATCCCAGAAAAAGACATCACAAATTTGGCATCACGGGCTGCACAGGAAGGAAAGGACACTCACAACTCAAACCTTGCAATGGCTGCACAAACAGGCACTGAAACTGCTTTAGGATTAGTGTTGCCCCAGGCTGGAGGCAGCGTTGGTGGCTACAGAAGTAGTAGTTATGATCACGACACAAAACCACTGCAGTCACCCTCAAATCAAGAGAAATAGTTATGGCTACGGCCTGTAAAAGCCTGCGTGAATATCTTGCCTTCGATCTTGTTGACGGGCTGCCTGCAGATTATAGTGACCAGAGTTGAAATCTGACATCTGGTACAGATGCTTGCGGGCAGGAATGATGACTGTCCCTTTACTTACACCACAGGGCTTTGGAACAACACATCACAACAGTCTCCAGCTTCAGACTTGCAGTTTTCAGCCTTCTGCAAAGCCCTGAGGTGACCACCCTGGAGGGGAAGATGTTCCTGTGATTTTGTGTCCTCTTCGTAGCTGGGGAGGAGCAGATCCTCAGAGCAATCTGTGCTAAAAGCAATGTCAGGCAGCTCTGGTGCTCTGACACAGCTGCAGAATCAAAGCAGCCTCCCCACTTTCAGCCTGCCATGCCTGTAAGTTACTACCTCCTCCAGGGTAGCAATTTTGGCTGGAACCAGTCTTAATCCTGTCACTTCTTTGCATACTGCTGGCTTTCAAATCCAGTGTGCCTGAACTGTGCTAGCCTTCTAAACCACTGAAGCCCAAGGTGGCCTTAAACCACCAGCCTTCAGGACCACACTCGCCTCTTGTATAATCCACAAGGCATGTAATTTCTGCCTCTTGACACTCATGTTCAGGTTCTCTGCTATAGAGAAAGACCTGAAGTAGAATTTTCAAAGGCTTTTTGTTCTGAGCACAGCAGAGACCTTACAGATGAAACACCCGGAGCCCGGGCAGTGCCTGCTTCCCAGTGTGGTCATGGCACTGATTCATCATGTGGGAGGCATGGATTCGGTCTTTTATTCTAGAGAGATCTTTGAACCCACACTCCAGGCAAGGAGCCAACCACAAGGCAAACTGGGTGCTTTGGTGCTAATTCCTTACCTTTTGTTTTGGTGCCTTTCCAAACTTCTGGAATGAGTATTTTTACGGTGCTGATAGGTGGTCTACTTGTTTGTGTATAGATATGGGCTTTCTTTTTTTCTGGGCCATGACAATTTGTTATTTTTGGTAAACGAAGTAAAAACTGCAGCAAAATACATGGATATTGTCTGGAGAGCTTTGGTAACTTCCCGTTGAGGATTCCAGTAAGTTCTTTCACTGATTTTGGTGGAAGTTTGACGAGGCCTATGCTTCACTGTTCACAGCCTTTTAAAACACAGAGTGCAACAGCATGAAGGTCTGTGCTGAAGACAATTATTTTTCATAAGATCTGAGGTGTTACCTGCTGTCAGCAGTTCTGAAAATTTCCACATTCTCAGTGCTGCCTGAACTTGAAATTTGGGTTCAGGAGGAGACTTTGGCAATACAGAGATTTATATAAGAAAAATCCCAACCTGAGAAAAATCTATTATGAATTCTACATAAAGCACTTATAAAGTCACAGAAGAATACCATGGCAACAACGAAAGAAGATCAAGCTATTCATTATAAAGGACAAATCATATGTTATCTTTATTGCAAGCTTTACAATCTCTCTTTCTGCTCTCTCTTGGAGCATCATAATATACAGTCTTGGTTAAAGCACTGTGGAACTGTTATTTTCCCTCCAAAATAAAAACTATTGACTTGCAGGAAAATTTCACTGAGAAAATGTGTTCTATACATGAGCAAAACAAAATCGTGCTTTTTAAAACAGGGGATTTGGCGTATAAACACATAAACAAAAAGCATTTAATCCATAACCAACCATAAAATTAACACTTGATGCTCAAATTGAATTCTCAAAGCAGAGAAAAATCACCAGCGGTCAATAGCATGCGAAAAAATTGCAGAATTACTGCAAAATATTAGCACCTTCCTATAAACTTTCTGCTTCTATCTTCTCACTTCTCTCTTGTGCTACAATCATGTGCTAGTCCTTATGTATAGGGCATCTCTAGCGTATTGCCTTTTCACTCGGAGCAACCTGCAGTCTTAGTGCCAGGAATCCTGTCCCATGCTTGTTACTTGAGTGAGATAAATGGAATGGCCTGACACATCTCAAAGGAGTGTTATAGGCACCATTGTTTTGGCAACAAAATCCCATTCCTAGGGTGGGATCCAGCTCACCTAAATTCAGCTGTCAGTGATGTTAACATCTGCATTGGAGCTTGTTGCTGTTCAGTGGAGACCAATTGATAGTCGATGGCTTTTAGAGCATGATTCACTAGACCAAATGTCAACATCACACACGAACTGCAGGTCTTCATGAACTGGATGAGTCTGTGTGGTAGGGAAGGGGGAGGAGAGAACACATTAACGTGTTCTGCCCACTGACATGTAACTGTTCTTCAAAACCTCAAACTTGCTGTTTGACTACACAATATAAATAAAATAATCATAACAAAATAACCAGGCAATTTTCACATGCTCTGATTATTATCTGATGAAGTTAGAAGAGAGGCACATTGTTTGGATGTTTCATATTACATTTAAGAAGCATCATTTTCTCTTTATTATTTCTACTAATTTTCTCATTTCCCTGCCCCCTCCTCCCCAATTATTTTGACTAAATTTACCCCCATAGTCTTGTTTTTTGCTTGGAAATCTAATAGCAGGTTTAAAAAAATCACAGCTGATGATAAGGCAAAGAATTGCTGTGGGGTTTATTGGTTTCTTTTGTCTTTAGAAGTTACAGCTGTAGAACTTTGAACACTACATAAACCACCAAAATTACCCTGAAATGGTCTAATAATATAACATTAAAAAGTGCTGCCCTAAATTAAAATTTACATCTATTCTTGCCTCAGTGTGCTGAGATTTGTTGTTGTTCTGAGGCTAGAAAGCAGTCTCCAGCACTCCTGTGGAAGGACATTATTCTTACTGGTTGATAAAGCAAGAGAAAAGGAATTCAGTTCTGTCACATAAATAAATAATAACAAAAGAATCTCTTCTTGGGGAAATTGCAAGGTCAGTTCATTTCATTATATTGATCAAAAGGGTCACTTCCCCCCTCTTTGTCTTACTGAAACATTTTTTGGCCTAATCCTGATGTTAGGAAATTGTTCTGTTAGATCCTAAATTGTCTATGTAATGTGAGTATCATCTTGTTTCAGGGTTCATATGTATAGAGATGAGTCCAAAACCCAGTCCCTGCTCATGGCAGGGGGGTTGGAACTAGATGATTTTAAGGTCCTTTCCAACCCTAACTATTCTATGATTCTATTTCTTTTTAAATACATTTAATTCATAGTCCATTTGTTATGTTTTTCCACCGTTTCTGCTGCAAGAGAGCTGAGACCCTCCAGTCAGGATCATTCCTTAGTGCAAGGTGCAGTATATTTTGCTCATTAGCTATGTCTTATTCATGAAAGATGTAAGAAGTAGGTGTGACAGTCAATAGAAAATCACAGGTAAGAAGGAACAATGGAGCAGGAGGAAAACTATTCATTCAGACTGATCATCTTTACACTTACCTACTTGGAATTTAGGAAACTAATGTCACATATATGCAAATAGATGACGATCTTGTCTTCTGGCCAGTCCTAGTAATTGTTACAAAAAACACAGTGGAGGGCATTCTTGAAGAGACTATAAAGAGCAACTTGAAAGAGGCACGACTTTAGACATTATTCCTAAGTTATAGGTCAGACAGAGAGAGCATGTTGAAAAGCGTAAGAGGGGTTCTGTAAGCGAGTGGTATGAACACGAGAGGCCTGGGAAGAGGGAGGTCGTGAAAATGTAGAAGGGCAAGTGCAAGTACTTTTTTGCAGATAAAAAAGCAGAAGCAACCTCCATTTGATGTCAGTGACTCACAGAAGAATTGTGAAGGGACTCACAAATATAGGTGTAGTGGCTATAAAAAGCTAACAGCATCTCAGAGATCAGATTTAAGAGTAGGGTAGCAATCAGGAGGTCAGGGGTGAAATCTAGACTAGTATCTTTCTGCATGCACATGGAAAGGATGGCTTGGGTGAGAGGCCAAAGCAGCCCATTTTGCTTCAGCTGCATTTAGCTGCTAGCAAGGGGAGAAGTATTAGTACTACAGACAAAAACTGGTGGAAAAGATGTGTTGAGGATTGAGAAGCATGTTTTTCAGGCTCCATACAAAATTGGTTGAGTAAAATCATGACCAGTGCAGAGGTTGAGCTCCTGAGGGGTCCAGAAAAATGAGAAGGTAGAAAAGTAAAATAGTAAAATATAAGAAATGGAAAGAGTAAAAGCATGAGCAGAAAAGAGGAAGGAGGAACCTGGAGTTACAGGCTACCTGCTTACAGAGACAGACTGACTGATTTTAAGGAAGATGTGTCTGAATGCGCAAAGTGTCCGTGGGGTCAGCTTTTATTATGACTAAGAGCTCTCTGAAGACCTTGAATAGCAGAACAGAAAGAAGGAACCACAGACAACCAGAAATGGCCCAGAATCCAGAAGGAGCTCAACACCGCCTGTGAATACAAATAGATCTGCCTACCACAGATTTTATTTATCCTGTGGAGTCTCATAATGCAAGCACAGTATTTCAAAACCAGTATTTCATGACTGAGAAAAGCATCACAGCGGGTTCTTGCCGGAGAACACAGCCAGACTCCCTGACATTTACAGGAGATATCTCAAGGTCATTTATAGCACTCAGAGACTGGACGCTTTCAGCCTTTGCCTTTTGACTTCAGCTCTAGTTTCAGTGACATCCTCTGTTGGTTTGGGTAATGGTAAGTGGCAGACTGGCCAGGAGCTCCCACCTCCTCCCGCACAGGGGACTCCATGTGCTTCATCTAATTGCACATCGGGGGCTGCTGCACTGTCCCTTGGAGTGAGTGTACATCAGAAGTCAATTGTCCGTTCTAATCAGGTTTAGTCAGAATATATGCTACATGAAGTTTCAAGTGACTGAAATTAGCTTACACACAGTAAACATTTCAGCTCTAATCTGATCATTTTAAGTGAAAAGTAGTGAGCTTTAACTGTAGGGAAGAAAAAACCCCACGCTATAATCAATAAACAAGGAATGATCAGAGAGAGGGGACCAGCACGTCTGATTAATCATCCCACCAGCTGATCAGATTTATGATATGATGCGAATTAATCACACCCTTTCAAAAAACTTATACTATAAAAACCTTAACCACGGCCTTTGATGTGGTAATTTGATTTGTGAAGATTTCCTCTGAGACAACAATGGGATACATTTGCAGCTGAAACATATACAAATATTCATCATTCTTTTCTAACAGCTATTCTTCCTGAGCACTTTTGCTTGAAGGGACTCTCTTTTGTGACTTGGCTGTAGATTCTCAATGCTTACGCATGAATGAGAAGATGTAATGTGGAGTCTTCACTGGAATTTAATTTCTCAACATGAATCATGTTCTCATCACAATAATAAAAACAAGTTTTGTTTCCAGATTTCATTTTTTTCTTTCCTTTGTGTCTCCTTGTCTGCAGTTTTTAGAAGCACTTTTACAGAGATACTGATTTTTTTGTTACATGAAACGTCAGTTTTCTTGGTATGAACCTGTCCTCTCTTCCCTGTCTGCAATGGTGCTTTCCGGGAAGGAGAAAAGAAGAAAAAGAATTCCCTTTTCTAGTATGATATGATACCCTGAAGTATGGACATCCTATTAAAGGACTTTTAGGTTTGTTGTTGTTTAACACAGATTTTATTTCTATATGGACTGAGCTCAATATCTCACTTCCCAAAGAAAGGACAGAGCTGCACTCTGCTAAAGGGTACAGGCTAGCAATGTAAGTCCAGTTTGCCCAGATACTACACATTTTGCAAAGGGAGTGTTTCAACAAACCCAAATACAACTTTTCAATAAGCCCAATTAATTGGAATCAAGTAACAAAACCACCATGACCTGCTTGAGACAGTGTGGATCTTTGTGTTCAAATTCAGATAAGTAAAACTGTTTATTTCTTAACTAAGCAATGTAAGTTAATGAGTTACAGAGAAGGAAGAGGTCAAGAAACTGAATAATCTTGTCCTTATCTATAAATGTGGCTAGTTTGCTGCATTTTTTCCACAACAGCCCTTTTGGCTTGCAGTTAGTACACATTTCCCTATGTTATCCAGCCAGGATGGAAGTCAACAAACCCTTTCCTCCTGAATGACCTGTAACAAACAAAAAAATAAGCTGATAAACCAACAAAAGAGTTTGGAAACCTCTCAGGCATTACAGCATTCATAGCAGACAACATCCACTTGGGTTTCTGTGCTTCGCTGCCAGGACATCCATGTTATGAATAAAGAGATGCATTAGCTAAGGCACAAGCAGGTCAAGTGGTCTACCCAAGACTGCACAAGACCTGACAGCCAGAACTGAACCAAAGAGATGCCATGGTCCAGGAACTACCATGTTTTTCCTTTCTCTATTGCCTGGAACAAGCTTACCAGCGCTTTAGTCCCCTTACACTGCATTCTATTATCTATTTTAGTCATGTCGACATTCTTATCTATTCACGTTCTCCTGTAGAAATTCAAAATACTGCTATAAAGATGATTTTCCTGTTGTGGCATTTTTGACCACGCCGCTTTTCTCCCTGGTTCACTTTTTGAGTTTCACCCTCTCCATCACATCAAGCATACCTTTTCTTTATTTTCAAGGTCCTTCACCACAAGAGCTTGCCCATGCTCTATCAAGATGGCAGATCCTTCTTACCCATGCCAGATGTGAGCTTCTTTATTTTCAAGGTCCTTCACCACAAGAGTTTGCCCATGCTTTATCACGATGGTAGATCCTTCTTACCCATGCCAGATGTGAGTTGTCCAGGCCCCCTGTTCACTTTGGAGTGTCTCCCTCTCAATATTCCCCAAACCATTTAATTTCCCTCCTACAAATTCCACTTTAAAATTCCTCTGGTGTATATATCAAGCTTGGCTGCAGTTGTGCTGAGACCAGGACCAACCACAGAGACAGCCATCGATGCATTGGCTCCTTCTGCTCTCCCATCTGTCTGCATCCCTTGCTTCCTCTGGAAGCTTGTTGAGCACAGACCATACCTCAATCTCATGGTGGTAAAGCACCTAGAAGAAGAGGACCATGGTTCATAAGAGTGGCCTCTATTTCTAAAGCAGTACAAATAGTAGGTCTGTGTCATGGCACCAGCGATTAATTTAGTCAGTAACACCAGAACCAAAGCAATAAATCACTGCCTTTGAGACCTAACCCAAGCCAAGCACAGTAGAAAACCTACTGAACATTTTTAATGTATTGCATTTCCATGAATTCAAGCCGGTGCAGGTTTTGCCTTCTTGTGACAGCATTGCAGTGTTGGCTTGTGTTCAATATCACATCCTTCCTAGCCTCCAAATACTTCTGTGTGGTACTGCTGTTGCAATCACTCATTCGAGGGATGATTTGTTTGACTGCTGAATATTCTAACAATAAGATAGCTTGTGGAAATAGAAGCCTGGCCAAAAAATTCCTCTTCTGAAGACATCCTTTGCCAATATGCATCAGCAAAAGCTGTCCTGACAGGGTAGATACATGAATGTTGCTCTTTGATTCCAATAAATCTGAAATAGAGTTGCCAACGAGTTCAAACAACGTATAGGGGTCAGTTCAACGGCAGTGCTGTCACAGCACTTTAGCACATAGGATCTATCATTCCCCCATGAGTTTTTTTCCCCCAAGTCGGGCATATAAAATTACTGACAATAATTTAATGACTTGGTTTACAGGAGATTAGTCTCACCATGAGCTGGATTGTTCTGAACATATGGAGACCCAGTCTGGCTAGGAAGTATGTAAATGGATGGTAGAGATTTGGGAATGCAGACTTTTTGAGTTGAGAGAATCTTGTGTTATATTCTTTAACTCTTTATATCACTGTTGGGACTGGTTTATTGTTGTTTGTTCTGTGGTTTTTGGTTGTTTTTTTTCCTAACCTATGGCAATGCCAGTCACTGTAGTTAACTCCAGTTTAGGTCTCTAACAAAGCACAATGAGGCCAACGTGTATATTTGTGAGAAACAGGATTTATATGGAAAAGAAAAAAACATGGAAGCAGCCAGATCTTGGAATGAAAGGAGGCTAATGCTGAAGTTTAGTTATTTCTTTTAGCAACATAGGAAACCCTCAAGCACAAAAAATACTTGGCATATGTGTGTGTGATTGTCTGAGATCAGGGCCCACTGAACTCAAACATCAGGGATAAAAATCTCAGAGGCATCCAAGTAAGTGAAAAGCCTTAAATAAAGGCGATGGTTGATGATGACGATGATGATGATGATGATGATGATTGTTTTATTAATTTAATGCTCAATCTGTGGAAGGAGTTAGATCTCTAACTGCTGCTTAATTGTCATCATAGAATTTAGGCTAAGCAGCATCTCAGTTGCTAACCAAACTGAAAATCTCATTTTTTGGTAGTAACATTGCCCAGGATCAGACATTATTGGTCACTGTGAATAACCAGTGTTGACCTCATCATCGTTGTTTGTTTAAATTCTCAATGAAGACATTATTTTGCCACCAACTCTATTACCTGTAAGACCCATCTTCAAAGGTATTTTAGGGGATGAGCAGGCTTGTACAGAAAATTTTACCATATAGGCTGTTGGTTAGAACAAATACCGGACTTGGGAGATTCAGAATCTTTTCTGCCCTCTGTCTGTGAGATCTCTGGCTCTTAGGAAAGAACTTGAACGACAACTGGAATAAAGTGTATTTGGAGGGAGCCTTTGCAACCTCTGTCTGTCCTGTTAGAGCTCATTCCTTTTAAGGAGTAGCTGAGAAGTAGTCGTAGTAGTGGTAGTAGTATTAATTGCAGCAAGCGGTAGCATTCAGTTTCTTTCTTTGAAATAGAGCATTTGCAGAATGATTCTCATGAGCTTTATCTCTTGCTGGTCCAAAAAATACTTACGGAATCTGATCAAAGTGAAACAGCTTAAATAGGATTACTTTAAAGCCTCTTTTCCCAGGCTCCAGAGCTCCCCTTCAGGTCCTTTTTCTTACTAGGCCATGGAGTCTTATGGAAAAGATGGGAATGAATGTCCACAGATGGAAGAGGAATAGGAGGCTGGTGGTTGTTTAACCATGGGAAAGAAGGAAGTGACATTAGGACAATCTGTTTTAGGTGTCTAGTTCCCTAAAGCCTGGAGTTAGCTATATGGTCGCTCCTGGCAGGCACGGTTCACCCCATCCCTTTTCTGAGGAGTTTTGGCTGACTACAGGGGGACACGTCTCCATCCAGGATTCTTGGGATCCTCTGAAACAACTGGCTCCCTGCCTGGTAAAAGCAACTTCAGCACCAGCTGCTCTGTCAAAGCTGCCTTATTTTGGACATATTTTCTGAAGTCTCATAATGTACAAGTTTTGGATTAGTTCTACCTGTGTTTCAAATGGCTCACAGCCACCGAAGTCACACAGTAATGCACACTTCAAAGCTAGTGGTCACAAAGCATTACAAAAAGATGCAGGTCCACACACTTCAATGGACCACACTTCTTTTGGCAAAGAATTTGTCCCTTCAATGTTACAAAGCGCTCAGGTATCATGTAGACATGATCAAGGCATACAGCTGACACCACTGATTTTTCATCTTCCACTTTACTTGATGCCTTTAAAATAAACCAGAAATGATTCTTAAACAATGAGCAGAAAGCTAGGGGCTGGGTGCAAGAGCTGAGGTGGGATGAGAAAAGAACGATCTCCTCTAACTTCTTGTTCCCTGAATCTACAGAAAACTGGTATAACTTAAAGTCTTACTCAGAACCATAATGTAAAATCAAAAGAGCCATTTAGTATCCTCTATTAGACAGAAGGAAAACCATTTCAGGAGAGGAAAAGTCTTCTGCAAGCTCACCACAGGCTCCCATTACAAGGTAGTTAACCAATGATTTTTATTTCAGCATAGATGGTAGTTAATCACAGCTATTATTCAGGTGTGCTGAAATCTGGCCACTTTTAGTGGCTTTGCAAGACTTGAAAAGGTTGCTTGTACAACCTGCTATCTTTTCAGTTCAGACCGGCAAAAGTATCTGTTACCTCAATGAAGAAGCTGTTATACCCATCTCTCCTGTTTGTCAGGATAATTCAATTGATGTTCTACCTAGAACCCTGCAGGACCACAGCTGCAGCAGCAGACAGACCTTTGTTAAGCCTTAAGTTACTGATTTAACAAGCTGTTCTAATGAAACAGGGCTTTAATGAGGTGCTTTTAGCTAGGCTCTATGTTTTTTCCATTTCATCTCAGCCCTATATTTCCTGAACATTTTACAAAATAGCTTAGCAAATCCCTTCATTTTTCAACTAGAACGACCCTTGATATCTCATTTAAGAGATGAACATATAATATTCAGCTATCCCAATCAACTTCAAAAATTGGCTGTGGCCTTTCTCTAAGCAGCAGCTACTCACCAGGCTAAGAAACATGGTACTGGACCGAAGGGCCTTTAGCCTCCCTCACTGGTAGTTCACATGTCCTCTGCTTACAGATTAGAATTAAAATGATACCTCTGATAAGTGCTATGTCTCATCTTCCACAGTGCCATGTTGTAGCATTTAGGAACCTGTGTCCCTTTTTTAATGACAAATATTAAAATCATGTTCTTTGATAGCAGTTCACCAGAAATCAACATGTTTATTTATCAGCTACTCAGTTTGATCCAGATTCACATAGTCATTAATAGAGATAATGACAAATTGCCCCATGTGACTGGGATGTGAGCTGAAACCTCAAATAACAGTGAAATAGTACACAGATCACCCAACATCACTACCTCGCTTGAAAGCTACTCTAATTTTGTAAAGCAAGTTGTCAAATCGATGTCTCTGCTGTCAAACAAAAATGTATTTTTAAGAGAATGCTTCAAAAATCCATAGAGGAA
Organism: Nestor notabilis; assembly: GCF_000696875.1. Taxonomy (NCBI): domain Eukaryota; kingdom Metazoa; phylum Chordata; class Aves; order Psittaciformes; family Psittacidae; genus Nestor; species Nestor notabilis. The sequence continues at coordinate 88,630 of NW_009911435.1, read as the reverse complement.
ATGCAAGTGCAGCACGATGTTTGTTTGATTTCATTCTGCGAGTGATGCTGTAAAAATTGATCAGACCACATTTAATGGAGAAATCATTAGAAGTCTAATTCAACCAACTCCAGAAATATTTATGACGATCAGTTAAAAACCACTGATATGATACAGGATGATACTTGTTGTAGTATTATTAATAGCTTAGGGAAACACAGCTTCAACGTATGTTTACTACAGGAACTCTATCATGCATTTCCAGAAGCTTTTATACAACGAGTCGTTATCAAAACAGCACGATCTTCCAAATTGCTGATAGATAAAGATGGGCTTTGTATGACTTGATATTTATCTATTTTGACCTTTAATACCTTTTACAGTAATTGTTGATCCAGTAAAAATCTATTTTATCTGTCTTGCCCTGGTAGAAATATGACTTCAAGCTTCCACTAGCCAAGACCTATGGCAGTCTGTTACTTAATGCATGTTTTTATTTAACTCATTTTCCCCCATATATTGGTTCTCCCTGTTCTGTAATGAACTGCACTGAATGATTTGTGTGTAAAAGACCAACGGGAATTAAACTTGCTGATAAATAATGATTCCCATTCTCTAATGCCACAGGTCTGTGTGGAATCTTCTTAACCGGGAAGCAATCACTTTTGTTTCAGTACAGGGGTTTCTGATAAAGGCAATAATATTTTTAGCTCCTTTAAAGGCTTTCTTGGTGCTGTTTCGATTATCATTTTCCTCTCCTCCATTAAAAAATTGTACACATCTTTGCAAAATAAACCACCCAAACCTAAACAGGTGAAAATGGATATTTGTCTAAAGGAGTGTTATCCTGAGAGGTCCTGCCAGGACTCCAGTTCAGCAGAACATTTCCCAGGGAAGGGATAGAATCATCATCTCTGGAAATGTTCAAAAAACATGTAAATAAGGCCCTTAGTGACATGGTTTAGTGGTGGACTTGGCGTTTGAGGGGTAAAGGTTGGACTTGATGACCTTAAAGTCATTGGGATCCCTAGATTTAATCTTAGGGCTGGTAGATCTTTGATTAGTGGACGTCTTCCAACAATTTTCAACAGCCCTGAAGGAAAGACAGAATGGATGGCTCCCATTGGCAGAATAACACTGGTGATTTTGGCAGAAATATTTGCTAAAAATATATGCAGCATGGAAAAGTGTCCTCAAATGCAGTGGAGAACTTGCCTTTCATCTTCTCCCCCTTTCATGATCCCATATCTAAGGCAGGCGGTCATTTATGTCCACTACCTTCATAGAGCAACAGGTATCTACCTTTATCAGCTGAGCTTGGCTCTGCATGCAGAAGGGCAGGCAGCCACCACCCCACATGGAACACTACTGGGAAACTGCAGTCCAGATGGAAATGCAACTCCTCAGAGTCCAGTAGTAGTGGAGAAAGTGACAGAGAAGGTGACATGTCCCTAAGCAGGACTCTGGAACTATTGGGATAGCCCAAGACCCAGAAGCGTGTTGAGAAGTGAGAGTGCAGTGAGAAGAACAGTGCAGAGCTGTCATTAAGGCTGTGAGGCAGAAGGAATTACCTTTCCATGGGACATCCAGAGAACTGACATCACTTGAGAAAATGGGTGTGATAAACTCTGGGAGCAGCACTATGAGGAGTGTAGAAAGCGACCATAAAAAGGATATTTGCTCACTGAATGTTCACAGAGTGATGACAAACTGGGGACAAGTAGTTGTGGTGTGTGACATACATAGAATCATAGAATGGTTTGAGTTGGAAAGGACCTTAAGATCATTCAGTTCCAACCCCCTGCCATGGGCAGGGATGCCTCACACTAGACCATGTTGCCCAAGGTTCCATCCAACCTGGCCTTGAACACTGCCAGGGATGGAGCGTTCACCACTTCTTTGGGCAACATTGCAGGGAGAAATATTTTTCCTACCCTTTCTATACCCCTGCTGTTATTTGACCTTGGTCATTCCTCCCCTAAATCACTTTCTGTTACCCTCACTCTCTAAAAATAAAAATTCCCTGTGTTTTAATGGGAAATGTACACATGGGAAGGGAATCAGGAATCAGGAAATGTGAGGTGGGGGATTTCTGCCCATATGTCATGGCGAGGGCTCCAAGCAATGATCTCTGAAGTTATATAAAACACATTCCTATGACTGGGCTAATGTGAAGGAAATCGATGGTCCATAGAGGTGGGTCATGCAGAGTTTATCCACCTTGTGGTGACTGCCGGTTTTTAATGTAACTGGATAATCTTGAGTCTTTGGCAAGAGTTTCTCAGAATCTTTGTAATGCTGAAAATCACATTAATGTGTGAAGGGCTGAGCAGACAGATAGACCTGTTGCTTGCCCAGGAATGAGAATCTGCACTTCTCTAATATTTGAGAAGAAATTTCTCCTGGGAATCTGATGCAGTCGCCTTCTAACTGATCGTGCTGTAAATATTAGAGGCATCTGTGGGTTTTTCTGTAGAGCTGAAGAACAGTTAGGGGTGGATTAATGGGCCGAATTAAATGTTGTCATCAGTTGTAAAGTCGGTTAAGTTAGGCTGTAATTATAACCTGCCTGAAATCATAAGAACTGCAACGTGGTTTCATGCACCCTGGCTGGGAAAGCAGTTAGCACAGGCGAGAGTGGGAGGGAAGCTCAGATTCTGACAATGCCATCACCGTGCTGGTGTGCTATTGCACAAAAGGGAAAATCTCCTTGAGCACAGCCAGGAGCGTATCTCTTTGAAGCATAAAGATTTGCAGCTCTTCACATTTTAGACTTAGAACAGAACCAGCAATTTGCTGACAAACACTGAAAAATTTAGGTTTTGGTGAGAGGGAGATAAAGTACTTCACAAATGCTTGCTGAATTTTATATGTTTCTTTATAAAAAGTGTGTGCTACATTATAAAAGGCAAAGTTTTGTTTTCCATCCATACTACTTCTAGCAATAATGATTTAAGGAGATAGGTAGTACAATTTCATAAGTAATAAATCCTTTGTTATACCAACTAGTGCCTCTAGAAAACAAATCATGGAGCATGTAAGCAGCAGTATACATTTTAAAAGTTTTAGATTAAAAGAAAGTTATTTTAGATATCACTTTTGTTTCGCCAGGGCCCAAGATGATCACATTTCTTTTTCATTTTGCCTCAGATTGCTTTTTATAATTATTAAATTCAACGTCAAACCAGAAATAAATGTACTTCATCTCGCTCCATTCCTACTGGTTAAGCTTCGTGTTATTAATTCATAAATCACTGAAAAAAGGATTTTAAGAAGAATGCTTATTTGTAAACTTGCCATGCATTTTGTTAACAGCTGTAGCCAAATAAAGAAACCACAGAGAATTGAAAGAGCTAAACAGATACTTTATGATAGTATTTTTGAAATGACGTACCAGGATAAACCAGAATATTAATTTCATATAGATTTCATTAAGTAAACTTTAAAAGTTATATTTCTTCCACAAGTGTCAATTCTCCCCCACAGCCACTTTTTCCAAACCAGATGAATATGAAATTATCTTATTCTCTACAGACTGACACCGTTTTTTCTCATTAGTGTCTGATCTAAAGCCTTTTAGACCTGTGCAGTTCCATACTGAGCGTCTTGTGTGGTTTTGTGTCATTTTTCAGTAGGATTTTTTGGAATTATTGGCTGGTTTTTTTTCTTAATTCACTGAGGAAAAGTTTTAAAAATGTCTTAAACTACTTTTGCCAGTGAAACATAAAACCCCTGGTTGAATCCATTACCTCTGGAATTTTTCTTGAGCTTTTTTGTTATGCTTATGTTATTTTTGAGAGGAATCAAACTAGGAAGCTTTGTTCCAGCAGCCCAAATTCACTGTTTCCTTCCATGCAGATAAGCTGAATCATCTCTGCTTTGTTTGTGAACTGAGAAAATTGTTTGATGGGAAGACTAAGTCAAATAAGACAATATTTAATCAAGTGTATGTTGATTATACACTCTGAAATGGGTTTATTTAAAGTTACAAGTTTCATAATTAAGATATTTATCAATGCTGCTAAAATTAGGACATCTGTCTTACAACATTTCTCACCTACTATAACATTTCCCTCTTCCTTCCTGCAGTCCTGTATGTTTCTTTGGAACACTGTTCCCTGGGCAATACTGGAAAATGAAAGTTGGACCCACTTCACAGTAAAAAGTGAAGTAACAACTGAAGTCAAGGCACTGAAGTCTGAATGCCAAACCTTTGGCAAAGGAAATAAGCTAAGACATAAACATCTGATCCCAAATCAGGGCAAATGTATTTGCGATATTGAAGAATATTACATTTCATTTTAATTTTACCAAATGGAGACCAATTATGAATGAAGGCCACCTAATCAGACACCAGATCATGTGGTGGTAGGTACAGTGACTCAACCCATGACATTTGGTACAGGTTTTCTTACCTGCCACTCGAGTTCAGCTTCTGATCATTTTTATGTGTACACTATCCTGGAACCCTACATCCTCACCTATACAAACTCTTTATTGTTCAGCACAGGAATGCTGACACCTGGAAGCAATAACCTGTCATACAAGCATTCTGTCAATGTTTGTCTAAAAGAACATTGCAATAACCCTTCAGGCCTTCAGCAGTGTAGTTACAAAGTGTAACGGAGAGAAGAACACATTGACTTGCTGTGTCCAGAGCTACAGCCACCAACCCTTAGAGTATATTTCCTCAGTTTCCTGCATTTTCTAACAAATGAGGACATTAATGATGCTTATCTAGTCTAGATAAAGTATTACAAAACAGTGATTATTCATTGTTAGCTAGGAATAAGGGAAAGACTGTTGTTGGTGGGAGCAAAAGACACTGCTTCCCTTGTCTTCCTTTTTCATGAAGGAAAACAGAATGACAGAAAATGAGGAGGACAGGGGAAAGGGCTGATAAAGTGTGCAGGTGAGCCAATCCTGGATTAAAAAAATAATGGGATGTTGCTTCCCTCCTTGAGATTGACCTGAATTACACTAAGCCCAGCCTTGGAGAGGCAAAGAAATAGTCCTTGTGCCTTCGGTTTCCAGATAAAACCTACCTGCCATTAAAGGAGCTGTAGCCTTCACTGCATAAGGCATTTCTCTGCCTGGAGGCATTGGAAGTGGTTAAGTGAGGTAACAGTGCATCTGAACTGTTGTGACGTCTGGGCTCAGTCTGCAGCTCTGAAGGAGCCCCAGACTTTAGTTGCTCCAGGGTTAGGGCAGCAGCTGGCTAGCTGAGGGGATGACCCAAGGAAACGTGGGAACTACAAGGAGTAAATTCTCTATGACACTATGAATCTGTGTCAGAATGTCATTTGGAGATGCAAAGTGGAGGGAGGGAGAATATCAAGAGTGGTTGGTAACGCACATGGAGAGTCTGGACTTTAACAGATTTGGCCAAAGATGTGTAATTTTTTCATTTTGTCCAGCATTACTCTTCCTGTAGACTTTGCATTTCCAACTGGGTGAAATATTTATTACATGCCCAAGCTATGAAGGTGTTTTACATTAGAAATGCAGAATGTCCTTAAAAAATAAAGGAGAGTTTCAAGTAAGAAGTCACAAGATCTCCAGGTGACTTGTGTAGAGCAGCTATTCCAGGTGGATCTTTCTCTCTACACTTACCAACCTGTAAAGTAGCAGTCTCAGCCTGGAGGCAGGACCACTGGAAGACCGTGATGTACAATAGAAACTCTTCTGCTAAATGAAGGTGACTGCACCATGCCATCATTTTTATTTACAGACACCTCAAGGCCTCCATGAATATTGCTTGTTGGGTGTTTACAGCTGAGGTTTCATATGAAGCTAAATATAGTCTAATAGTTCCTTCATCCCCACTCTTCATCATGACATGGCAAGGCTTTTGAAGAGTAAGTAGGCCACCCAAAACAAAAGCAGAGAATTAAATTCAGCATCCTTAATGCGTGGTGTTTTCCGAAGCTTCTGTTACTTTCATGACATCTCACTATGCCTATTTATGTCTATGGGGAGTCAGAAAAAAAGATCACATATTGCACAGAGAGCACAGTGTTAAATTTATGCAAAGTGAAGAAAAGTGTCATCTCAAAAAATATTTATTTCATAGTTTTTGCCTTGAGGATTGTGCTTTGTGATATCTTTAAGGAGAGCCATGCTGCATTAACATCGGGTTTAAAATGCTTATAAATATTAAGAACAAGTTTAATCTGTAACTTTTATGTAAAGCGGTACATAAAGCTTATCATATTGTGCAGAAAGAAAGGAAACCCTTTTAGTGCACCGCTGCCTATTCTTCTTCTAGACTTAAAAACTGGAAACAAAAGATAGCTTAAAGAAAAGAAAGATGTTGAAAGGAAGCAGAAAGATGCTGCACCAGCTTCTTCACTATTTTCTTTGCTTTTACATGAAATTTAATTCCTTTGTAAGGGGCTTGAATAGTTACAGCAAAATTGCGGTAGCTCGGAGCACAAAGATAAAATACCTGTATCTGCAGCAACAATAGGTAGTTGGTGCATGAACAGCCCCTGTCTTTGGATGGATCCCTCCACTTACATTTAAAATATTCCTTTGCAAAGGACCTTTTGCAGAAATGTTCAAGGGCAGCAAACAAAGGATTTCCATGTTAAAAAGTTACTCGCTAAACCCAGCGTTGTCTCCAAGGATATCTAATCACAATGCATGTGTCATTTTATCAGTGGAATGGTTTGGTCTTAAGTATCAAGTCGCTTTGGTCATTAGGAAAGTGTCTTAAAGACAAGTCACAGCGATAGGCTGACCTGAAGTGAAGCACTTTACCCCCAGGCCTCTCTGCAGACGTGTGGATGCCAATATCTTGAACTGGTTACTGACAGTGGGAGCGTTGGTAGACGTTAGAGCAGAACGATTTTATTTTTATAGCCCTCATCATCTGCATAATTTACAAGAAGCAGCCAAAACAACTTCAAATATATTAGTTTTCAAACTGTTTGTTTTTTTTTTTTTGCTGTTGTGGATTTAGCTTTGGTTTTGTTTTTATTTATTTTCAGGAATTTACATTCCCTTATATGTCCTTTTGTACAGTTTCCATTAATGTCAGATGAATACTTCATGCGTAATTCCTCTGGTTTTCTAAATGGAAGCAGAATTCTATGTTGAGACCAGTTTTCTCAATGACTTTTTTGTTGCAAGTCACTAAAGGTTAGACACTGCCTCTTATGGGGTCACTTGTGTGTAGGCATCTTCACAGAAAAAGATGCCAGGATGTAACCTCTACCCATAGAGGATGTCTTAGAATATTAAATACAAATGAACTTGGATCCACTTGACTCCGGTCCTTCCTCTAATACTAATTTTTCTCTCAAAAGAAATCATATTCTAGCAGAAATGAGGCTCTTCCTCCTGCTTTTCAATCTCTCAATGGAATAAAAATCATAGACCCTACCTGTATTTTTTCTGACAGCCAGTTCTCTATATTTTGTGGTTCAAAACATGGATGAAGCTCACACATCTCCCTTGAGAGGCTGTGCAGGTGCATGGATAAACAATAACCACCAGTACAAACTCCAAGACTTTTCATATCATAGAGTCATAGAATCATAGAATGGTTTGGGTTGGAAAGGACCTTAAGATCATCTAGTTCCAACTCCCCTGCCATGAGCAGGGACACCACACACTGAACTATGTCGCCCAAGGCTCTGTCCAACCTGGCCTTGAACACCTCCAGGGTTGGAGTATTCACAACTTCCTTGGGCAACCTATTCCAGTGCCTCACCAAATGATTTAGTCTGCTCAGAAACTCCCCATGTTTTCAAGCCCTGCCTCAAAACCAGTTGTCACTCCAGCTTTATGCATGTACAAAGGCTGTCAAATGCCCATCTGCCACAATACTGCTCGGCTTTAGTGTATTGGACTGCTCTCTCTTTTATTTTTCATTGGTAAAGCCTGAGACATGTAGGAGGTGTTATCTTTGTATTCAGTTTATTTTGTATGCTATGAAAGACAAACGGAATTAATCTTTTCTCCTTGTCTCTAGGCTAAGGATGTAACAGAGGAGCTGCTCTCAAGTACATCAGCTGGCACTCAGATGAGGGATCATACACATTCTGGTTATTATTTGGCCCTGTAACCTTCCTATCCTGACATTGCCCAGCCCTAGAGAGCAGAATAATGTCTCACTCTTTTACAGCTCATGGTGTTTGCTGAGTTAAAGCAGGAACTGCATTTTCCTCAGAGTAAACAGAAGGCATGAGAAAATTTCCTCCAATCTAGTGTGTTTTGAGTGTTGTTCATTCTGTTCACTGCGAGACCTCTTGCACTTGAAGCCATTTCAGCTCCTCACTCTTAATTTTTTAAATTAATATACATTCCTTCTCTCAATTATTTTGTTGGTTTGTATTTTTTCTGCATAAATATATACATTTAGACCCTCCGTTTTTTTGTTGTTGTTGTTTTAATGTTTCACCTCTCAGGATAAGGAACAACCCCCTTTTAGGTTTTGTTTTAAGAGTTTCAGAAACTCAGAAATGGAATAATGCCCCCTCTCTGTGTTTCACCATGTACCTTTTTAAACACTAAACCTTTAAGCGGAAAGATCAGCAGCACTCCTAATGCAGATGCAGACCTTCAGGAAGCACATCAATGCAAGCAACTGCTCTCAGGGCTTGGAGATTTGAACCCTGTCAGAGCTTATCTACTGCCAGCTTCAAACTGTGGTTTGACATTTCTGGTCAAGAGGGATGCCCTTGTGAGTCCCGAGAGGGGATGAATCTGAAAAGACAGAGAGGAGCATATTGTGTCCCTACAGCAGTACACTGCCAGCTTCCACTGCAGAGATACCTGTTACCAGCAAGACATTGCTTTGAGGAAGCTCATCACAGCATGGTCTTACTTGTGCCTGCAGTAGCAAGCCGTCAAAGCACAGCAAGAAAGAGAGAGATGGCAGGAATCATCAAAGGGGAACTGCTAAAGACTGAATAGGAATGAAGATGAAAGCTGCAGCCAGTGTAACTCCTTTTCCAAAGGGAGGGAGCAGAAGTGCAATGTAAGAAGGAGTGGTCGCAGGAGACCTTGGGGCCAATTCATTTCTCCTGCAACCCAGCTGTTACGAGAGGCTGGGAACTCAAGTGAGGAAGTCATGAGAAAATTGCTGTGGTGCACAAAGGATGATTGTAGAACACTGCAGTGCCACGTCTCAAAGCTGCTGGGGGGCCGAGATAGTGTGCTCAGTTTTTTCCTGCTTTGACAGGTGAGCTGTGGAGCTCAAACTCTTTAGCACTGCAAAATCCACTTCTCCTTTCAGGCTTAACAGGATGATGATTGTGTATGAAACCAAGCCTCTCAGGCCAGGCACATGGATCTGAAAGGGGCAAGGACACTGCTGGCAGCCATAATCCACATGTTTGCCACCACCAAGCTAGCTTGCCCTCAGTGCCTGGAAAGAGAAGATGAGGACCATTTCTCACTGGTATAAGAATGCATCTTTTTGTCTTCCTGTGGTTTAGGTATCCATGAGAAAGCCATTCCCAGGAATAGGTTCTCTACTGTTTTCACTCCATCCTAGGTGAAAGCTCTAATACTTAGGTCTAACTCAAGCTAGTCAAGGACTCCCACCCCATTTACAATAGCATTCAAGCCACATACTACTGTTTCAGGTATTGAACTACACTGGAATCATGCAGATGACCAAGGCCCAAGTCTAAGGCTTGGTAGAGTGGGACTAAGTGTATTCAGCTTTAGAAACTGAGAGACAGTCCTGGGTCAGGTGTACCCAAAGAACGAGTCTCAGAAAGTCCTGTCTATTCTAAGTGCCACACCATTGATGACTACCACTTTACATTCCTGAGGCTACCAGGAATTTGAACATAGATGTGAAAACATGTCTCCTTCTGATGCTCAGAAGCTTTGATTCTAGAAGACTACATAAAATCCCAAAGGATTTTGCTATTGATACTGGTTATATGTGAGAAGCCATCAAAATTTGCAATGGCAATTCTGCTAGGCAGCATGAAGAGACTGCCTGCAGGGTTATGAACTGTAATATAGGTATAAATAACTGCCAGGAAAATAGAGTAAAGAAGATAGCTTGGTATGAGCACTGCATAAGCAGAGCGAACCAAAGAATCATTGAGATGCTAAGGGAAAAATGAAGAAGAGGTAGGAATGTTTGGAAATTTAGGGAATAGCTGAGAGTCCCTGGATTTGTCAGAAAACTGAGCTAAATGCATTCAGATAGGAAAATTTGGGTCTCCCAAGTAGGCAGCAAAGGAGCACATAGCTATGCTGCTTTTCACTTTTGCAACCCTCACAAACAGACAAAGGCATTTCATGTTGCTGTCATAACTGTATGCTTGAGGTTTCCCGTTGAAAGCATTTGCGCACTACTTCTTAAAGATACTAAATATTTATTGAATGCATTGCAAAAATAGCCCACTTGGGCTCTTGCTTGATGTTTTAGGACTTTCTTTTACCCTGGAGTTACAGAGTATTAAACAGGACCTTGATGGATTTGACACTGTTTGCAAAGATGACTGTGAGCATGGCTGCTGCTTAGTGTGGACCCGCATAGGGTTTAGTCCTAGACTGAAGTAGCTGTTGCCACGTTTAACTTCTCTTTGCCAAGATCCACTGCAGCTTCACCATCACGATGTAATTCATTGATCATGGGATCACTGAGATCATATTCAGACTCAGAAGAACATTTTAATTAAGTAAAATCTTGAACTGCTTTTCTGATTTTGAGAAAATTGTGCTATCAGGATTGTATGTAGAGGGTTTATTAGATTAGACTTCATCCTGCTCTTCCCATATCAAGAGATTTGGATTTCATAGCAGGAATTAGCTATTGAGGTAGCTTATGGAACATTTACATCATACAAATTTGATGCTCTTGATCAGTAAGAATGAAAATGTATTCTTGACTTCAATGAAGCTATATCCAGGATGAGCTGGCTGTCTTAATTACCTTAGTCTCTGATTCAAAACTGGATGCCTCCTGTGAAGTCCCATACACATATGCTTATATTTAAATGCACATTTAAACTCTATTCTAATCAAAGAGATTAAGCACATGCTTAATGTAAACACACATCTAGGTGCTTCCTTGAATATGAGCGTATTTCCCTCCTCTGTTTCAGGAAGGAGTACATCTTAACTCAGATCAACAGTGGTATTTCCTGGTCCCACTTGTTATTCTGACCCCTTTCTTTAAAGGAATATGCAGAAATGGTTTACCTGCTCTTGCAGGAGCTGCTGACTCTCTGCAATCTATAAGCTTGTGTTTTAAAGTAAGTCAGGACCAATTTTAGCCTGTGAGCACTGCCAGCTGAAGCAGCTGGGACAGTCTGTTTTAGCTGTACCCTAAGAAGGCAGCTATCTCAGGCAGAAATGTGAGCATGGAAAGTGGTGGTGAGGCTGAGTGGAGCCACCCCAGGCTGTACAAGCCTCAGCTCAGAGTCCTTACGTTATCAATCCTCTGGGCTCTGTCTTGAGTCAGAATTTTAAGTTTTACACTTTTGCATCTGATAAGCCTGAATATTAAATCAAAATGCATAGTCGCTTGTAAAAGAAAACCCTGGTCCTGTTAGCTCTCATCAGTCTTTTCAGGCTGTCTTTCTATTGAGATCTCTCTGCTCTGATGTGTAAAAGTACAAAAAGAAAAAGGTGGATAAAAAAAACTGTCTCCCAAGTGCTTTTATGGCTTTGAAATTACAGTTTATTTTTCCGCCTTATTCTCCCACTTTGTGATAATCATTATTATCTCTTTTTTTCCTACATCTTTCTAACAGAATGACACCATTTACAGTTGAACAAGTTTTCTGCTACCAGTTATTCCTCTGCACTTTTTAAGGAACAGCGTTCATTTAAGAATTCAAAGTGGCAACCTCCATCTGTGGCTTTGTGGGGCTCAGGGGTATAAACATGGACGCTCCACTTTTATTTTCATTTCCAAGCACGATAAAATACATCTTATTTAGGTCATTGCACACTTATTTCGTTTAGTTTTCCTTTCTTGTGAGGGATACAGATTCAAAACAAAACTGTTTGCCACTGACTTCAATCTTCCACGCTGTATTGCACATGAATTACAAGCTACGCACCAAGGTTTTTCTAAGGTTAGTTATCACCCTGGTATTTGAACATATTCTGTATGATCCAGAAACCTGGTAAAGGTTAATCTAGGTTAATCTACCCAGCATGAGGAAAACTGTGGTCTTATTGTAGGCTAAAATAGCAGTGAAAACCAAAAAGAAACAAACAGAAATGTTGGCTTTTGTTTGGTGTGGCAGGATACCCTGTAAGGGTTTTGTCATGAGCTTCAACTATTAGTTGTTAAGTGTCCTTGTCAATACAGCTTTTTTAACTGGAGTTAATAAACTGTAATGAGAAGTTCTATTTGTTAATCCATATAAAACAGTGTAGATGTACCCCACCTATGCCAGCTTTGTCATCAAGAACAAAGTTGAAGGTTATTGAGGAGAATTTCTTTATTTACTTGATTTCACATGCAAATAATAAGCACAAGTCAGCTTGTGCATCTGGGGGAGTTGCCACGAGAGAGCAAAGTCAAACAAACACATCAGTTTGCATTTTGCTTGGAAAGACACTCAGATGATGTTGGCCCTCCTTGTAGCACCCGCAGCCTCAAGCAACTCTTGGAGCCTACGAACCTCCCTCCTGCTCAGTCAATAGACCATCGTGCCCAGGCTGTGTTACAAAAACCCCAGGTTTTGTACACAAAAAAAGCAGAAACATTCAGTAGAGGACAAACCCCAGCCCATGGAGTGTGTGTCAGGTGAAGCAGACACAGGAAAAAACGATGCCCTCCAAGTCAGGTAAGTATGGCCAATAGGAGGTAAGGCCCTGAAGACCTGTATGATGATAAATTTAAAGCAGGGGGGGAGATGGAGTCACCCTAGACTGTTCAACTGGAGTACCAGCTCCAATATTCAGTAGCCTTTGAGCCTGCAGGGCACAGAGCTTTATTCCAAGGCATTCAAGTTCGAAAGCTTCAGAGCAAGACCTGTTTTCCTCTTCTCCCTTCCCTTCTTCTCTTCATTGAGATATTTTTCATTTAAAAAATGCTGTATTTCTGCATTATCTTTATACCCTCAAGGATTTTTGCACTGATATATTTTGGAGCTGGTTTTTAAAGTAGTAAAAGCAAGACTTGGCAACAGTAGGAGTTTCAGAAGCAACTGGATCTGCCTTGGCACACCTCTAGTTTGAAAGATACCTCACTGCAATTAATTAGCTGGAATCTGAAAGCTTCCAGAAGGAAAGTTTTATGAGTTACCTCTTTCCTCTGGGAAGGTATCATTCAAGCCAAATCGCTGTTAACTGACATACTCACTCTTGAATTCTTTCAACTCAGCATCCACCCAGACTGTTTTCTCTCTTCAGAAGAGAAGCGCCTCTGGAAAGGCACTTTTATCCGCTTCTTTCTGATTCTTTTTATTTATTTATTTTCTTCTAAAAAAGAGGGAAAGTACATTTAATGTTGATGTCACTGCTCTCAACACTGAAGTTTTTATTCTGCCTGCAGAACAGATGGAGAGTTATAATGCCAGCAGGGCAAACTTCCCTCACCGCACAGTGCATCTTCTTTTCTTCATTAAAGCCAGTGGAAAGAGTCTCCTGAATACCAGATGTGCAAATAGATGTGCTGACATCAAAAACATTTCCCCACTGCCCCTCCTCAGTGGGAAACAGTGCCCATTCTATTACCCACACACGAGAGTGCTCTGCTTAGTAAGTATCAGCAGTAGAGGTGTCTCCAGTCACCAGGACTGGTGCTGACTTCCAGTTAGCACCTCTGTCAGGAAGGTTGTCTCAGCCAGCACCCCTTCTGTAGTCCTCCTCCATTTACTCTTCTGATTTGTAGGAAACTTGGAGCAAGTCCTTAACTGGGTTAGGCTCCAAGCCCATTATGGCACCTACTTGCCACCTGAGAAGAGGCAAACTACATGAGAGCTCCCTTCTACCTTACGACAGCTCTGCCACAACTCCATGTAAACGCTGGTCAAGAACACCACTGCTGGAAGGGCTGCAACCAAGTCCTCTTCTCCAGGATGGGTCATTGTGCTGCCTGCTTCTCTGGACACTGAGGGGAAGCTGAGAGAAACGTTTCTGCTTTCTTCTCCTGTTGAACCTCCCCTGACTTATTGCAACAGGCGCAAGGCTAATCAATGTGGACTTAGCGGTAGTTCCGTATTTTAGTCCTGACCCAGGAAAGTAAACACTCATGTGTCTTTATTCTTCAAGGATCATTCAGGGCTCTTTAAGTTGAAGTTCTGTAAGCCATGCTGGGATATTCATCACTTGATAAATTACCATTCTCAACAGGATGATTAATAATAGGATTGATAAATGGAGAAGAATTCAGCGTGCCCAGAACTCAAGGTTGAAAGGGGTCTTCACCCCAGAGACCTTTGTAATTAAACAAGTAGTTCCTTTACCTGTTATTGCAATGTTACCATTGCAAATCCTGTAATGGTCTATGCAGTGTGGTGTAAATTAAAATGACACTAAGCTTTGCAGCCCACTTGATTGCATTATTTTGCTTTCTTCTCATGTGATCTGAGATCCAGCTTTAAGGAAGAGAGATAGAATGCAAGTGTAAACTTGGCACTTAGGGACATGGTTTAGCGGTGGACTTGGCAGTGCTGGGTTTACGGTTGGACTTGATCTTAAAGGTCTTTTCCAACCTAAATGATTCTGTGATTCTGAGATTCTATGATACTGTCAGTGGTTCTGTTTCATGCTGAACACTTGCAGTTGCGTTACCATTTTGCTTTGGATATAGAAAGCCTCTTTACCAAACCACGCTTTTTCCTCTAAACCGAGGTAGCATAAAATATCATTGCATCATGAATTTTTAAATATACCCTGTTTGAAAGCACACTGATTTCCTGTCTGACTTGCTCATCTATTACCTAGAGAGGATGAAAGTGAAGTTCTTTCTTCTTATGTAACCTTACCCTGATCTGATTGGTATGCATGGAACCACATTGCAAGCACTTTGGTGTGAAAAAAACTTGGGAAACTGTTATAGTAAACAAGGAGAAACCAAACACATGGATTAGATTCCATCAGGAAATCTTAACTCTCAAATCCACAGCACGTGGTCCGAAATGTCACACTATTAATTATAGCTTAATTTATGCGGGAACTCATTAAGGGTGTGAGTGGGGATGAGCAAACTGAACAGAATTAAGCAATTCCCTTGGTTACAGGCTGTATTATCAAAGAACTTTAGACATGAACTTTAGACAGGAGAATTAAACTGGGTTTTGAATTTCCCGATTCAGCAGAGAAATAACATTGTTTTTATTTTTGTTTTTATTCTTTTGCCTTGAGTAACTGGAGAATTAGGAAAGGTCAGCAGGGAAAGAAAACATTTTCAAACCAAAAAGTAATGATTAGTATGCTAAACAACAAGAAAGATATAAATTTTCCATGCCTTAGCATGCAGTCATTTATTTACCCTGGGGCTAATGAGTAAAAGCATTACTAGATAAGTGCTGGTGCAGCTCATGCTTTCTTTGCACTATAGCAGAGATGGACAGAAAAGAAAGGACAGACATATCCTATATTCTAAAAAATTAGGTTGGCTCTGGTTCCTTAGCATTAGTCCCTAGCAATAAACCCCTAAATACCAGGAAAGGGACAAACTCGCTTTGCTTAGGGCAGTGTATGTATGTCCTGGATACCATCACTTTGCAGGAATGATGTCTCAAATTAGGACATACTCCATATTTGACTTTAAAGTATGTAAATGTAATCTAATGTAATCACCCAACTATTTGTGTTATAGGTCTGTAAATGCACTCAGATGTGTTCAAAAAGCAGGATCTGTGAATTTGCATATAAACAGCACTTAGTGCTTAGTTGTCGACTAGGGTTAAATCACAACCGCCCTTTTTGGCACCCAGCATGGGGCTTGAGGGGTTCAAGAAAACAACAGATGTCATTGGAATGTGCTAGATCAAATTTATAGCTGTTATTGCTGTTCAGCTATTAGATATTAATTGCTTGCCATGGGTCTTGCTTTCCTTACTGTACATTAGAGTCTAGTGCTTGTTAGTGGCTGCTTTTTGCTTTCAGAGCTCACTGTACTGCTGTGACGCTTGTCAGCTTAACTGCTGTGCCTGGGAACGTTCTGATCACAGCAGCGAGGTACCTGTGCTGGCAGATGGCCGGGGCATCACTGCTGTTCCTGTGCTGCTGCACTGGGCAGGCTGGAACTCCACTGTGAGCTGGTGTCGAAGGGACTGTGACCTGTGGATGAGTCCACATGGGAGCAGGACACCCTGAAGCATCTGTGGCTGTGAATGTGTCCACACCAGAGCAGGTACATCCTGAAGCATCTGTGGTTGTGTCTGTGCCACAGCAGAGGTACCTCTGAAGGGATTGTGGCCCATAGATAAGGCCATGCTGAAACATGTGCACCTCAGAATGACTGTGGCTGTGAATAAGCCTATGCCACAGCAGGTATAGCCCTGGAGAGACTGTGCCTCAAGGATAGGGCTCCACTTGGAGCAGGTACAACCCTAAAGGACTGCAGTCTGTGGATAAGTCCAAGCCAGAGCAGGGGCAAGGGGAGGAGTACATTGCAATGTTAAACCCTATAACCCGACCCAGTGGGACCAGGTGTGCAGATTGTAATGGAAATACCTTTGAGTTGTTGGAACCCATGATCTGAGTTACTTGTAATAAGAATTACTATAGCAGGAACCACCCAAAACAGTGAAGGCCAAGTCTTACAAAGAAACAAAGTGCAGCAGTGACCTGACCTGAGCTGGCTTTGGTGCCCAATAACTCCATTCAACACATCACCTCTTCTGTCCTGAGTGGCCACTATAACAGATGGAGCCCAAAGTTATGCACCAAATGAACTCAATGGACATCTTGTGGACACCTGGGGACATTTTATGGACGTTTTACAGGACTGGTAGGGCTGGTCCATAGACTAAGGGAGTGATAGCTGTGCATTATGTCAAAGGATGGGAAGAGGGGGGAGGGAGTTCATGTGTTAATAAGGTTTCACGAGATAGTTTGAGACCTGAACAAGAAGTAAATGGTATGGAATAAGTGGTGGAGAATATGTTGGTTTTGGCTGGGATAGAGTTAATTTTCTTCATAGTAGCTAGTATGGGGCTGTGCTTTGGATATGTGATCAAAATGATGTTGATAACGCAGGGATGTTTTAGTTGTCACTAAGCAGTGCTTACACAGAGCCAAGGCCTTTTCTGCTCTTCACACCACCCCACCAGTGAGCAGGCTGAGGGTGCACAAGAAGCTGGGAGGGGACACAGCCGAAACAGTGGGTTCTGACTGACCCAAAGGGTATTCCAGACCATATGGCATCATGCTCAGCATGTGAAGCTGGGGGAAGAAGAAGGAAGCGGGGACATTGAGAGTGATGGTGTTTGTCCTCCCAAGTCACCGTGCCCTGGAGATGGCTGAAAACCTGCCTGCACATGGGAACTGGTGAATGAATTCCTTATTTTGCTCTGCTTGTGTGTGTGGCTTTTGCTTTACCTGTTAAACTGCTCTTCTCTCAACCCATGAGTTTTCTCACTTTTACCCTTCCAATTCTCTCCCCCATCCTGTTGGTGGGGAGGGAGGGAGTGGCTGTGTGGTGCCTGGCTGCTATCTGGGGCTAACCCATGATTCAGCTTCCTCTAAAGTCAAGAGGAAACTTTTCACTCACTAAAATGAGCAGTGCCTGAGGAGTACACATTGCTCAAACCAGGTTAAAACATATTCCAGCTAGTTTCATATTAAAGCTATTGATTAGATTTTCATTTTTTCTGATGCCTGGAGCTTAGTCACCCGCTACAGATAACTACATGTAGATGCCTTAAATTTGAGCTAAGGCCTGCCTGTGAATTGATAACAGTTGTTATCCGTGCCTAATGGGATAAACTAAAGCATTTTAGCCATAAACCAAGTGCTAACTGATAACGGGAGCACCTGCACCTGCAAAGAATAAGAACAGTAGCTAGGGCACGAAACAATTACCAAACATTTCCAGCAAGATGTCTATTCCTTCATCATAACCTTCCAGTTTTGGGGTTTTTTTATTCTTTCTTCACATCAGTGAGCATGCATCTGTCTTTAAAGATATTTGTACCAGATTTAAAGATATTATTATAGGGATTTACAATCATCACCAAAACAAGTGTGCCAAATCTGAGCAATTTAAAAATGAGATAAAAGTAAAAATAAAACTCAGGTGAAAGAAGAGGGATGAAAATGGCTGCATAGTTACAATGAGAGCATAACAGTAACTCTAGTTCTTTGGATTAAATTGATTCCCAAAGACACTGTAGTTTTCACTACTAGATAGACTTCATATAACAAGTTGATCGATCGGTAAGATTGAGAAGATCACTTAGTAATGCCTGTTCCTTTAAAATATTAGCTTAATTTAAAGGGTAAACAAAACTTGATTGTGAGCAACAATGTGGTGGATTGACCCTGCAGGTGCCCACCAAAGCCAGCCCGTCATTCACCTCCTCAACTGGACAGGGGAGAGAAAATACAAAGAAAGGTTTGTGAGTTGAGATGAGGACAGGGAGACATCACTCACTGGTTACCATCATGGGCAAAACAGACTTGACTTGGGGAAATTATCTTAATTTATTACCAATCAAATCAGAGCAGAATAATGAAAAATAAAAACAAATCTTAAAACACCTTCCCCCCACTCCTCCCCTCTGACCTTGGCGTTTGCAGGGCTGTTCCTCTCACGTGTTCTCATTCCTCTCTCCCTCACTTCAGTTGTTGCTGTGCAGGGCTTTTTTTCCCCCCTTCTTAAGTATGTTACCCCAGAGGCCCTACCACCATCACCGATGGGCTTTGCCAAAGGTGGGTCCATCTTGGAGCCAGCTGGAATTGGACATGGGGGAAGCTTCTGTCAGCCTCTTAAAAAGCCACCCCTGTAGAACCCTGCTACCAAAACCTTGCCAAGCAAACCCAATGCAAACAATAAGCAAATTTTTAGATAAATCAACTTTGAATTTAATAAGACCTACACTTCAAAGATCATTGAAATTACAAGTTTCTACTCCTTTTCCAATAGTTCTTCAACCAGAAAATGACTTTTTTTTTATGAAGCAATGGGGAATTTACAGACTCTTGCCAAATCAGTTTACTCTGCTTGAATTGGCTTTGCCAACATGTATTCAGGAATCATCACTTAGCAACAAAGCAATATTGTACCATCACACACTTTTTTAATGTGCTAATATCAACAAAACAA
The DNA here is from genome assembly GCF_000696875.1 of Nestor notabilis. NCBI lineage: Eukaryota > Metazoa > Chordata > Aves > Psittaciformes > Psittacidae > Nestor > Nestor notabilis. The sequence goes on along the minus strand of NW_009911435.1, from coordinate 69,441 downwards.
AAATGAAGATCAGCAGCAACACTTGCATTTACACAAAGTTCATATGAAATCACCAACAGGGTGGAAATCTCTGAAGAAGATCATTTGGTGGACTCTGTAGATTGCATCACAATTATTAACAATGAACGCTCTGCCAGCTTCTTCTCCACACTTTTTGCATTGCCATGAGCAGGATATAAGCACAAATTAACAGGTCATTATGCTCTATAATTTACATTAAGATTTTCCAGTGTCATCTTTAAGGAAGAGAGAAGGTAGGGGACTGAGAATCAATTATTCTGTATTTTGGAAGAGGTTTGGAACGCCTTAAGCCTGGATTTCTCTGTAAGCAAAGCATGGTGGCTGCTGCTGAGCATTTGGCCACAATCAAGGTTGGGCGAGTGCAGAAGAGATCAGAGCCAGCAGATGAGGGATCATTAAGAGTCACCGGCACCAGAAAAGCATAACTTAGCATTTATTTATTGGTTTTATCTTCCTAGTCTTTGGAGCTGCCTGCCCTCAGACAGACTGTTGACTTCACAGGCAGTGAAGTGAAGATGAACGGATCATATTATGCACATGACAGCCAAGTAGCTGACTGTGAAGGGTGGTGCAGACGTTGTTGCATGTAACAGCACAGGCACAATAATATAGCAAAGTCATTGGTGACTGAGGAATGTGCTGGCGTGCCAGTGCTAATTTAATTTAGGTCATGTTGATAAAACAAAGTGAAAATGAGTCCTTATTTCTCTTCTTCTCTGTCTTCTTTATCTAGAGCTGGGTGCCATCTTCTCACCGGAGCATAAACTGGTACAAAAGTGCCCCCAAATCAGCTCTGTGCTGCTTTTGGGAACAAGGTGAAGGATTTCTCTTTGAGGAGAAGATTTAAAGACCCTTTTGGACTCTGAAAGAATAAAGAACTCTTGGTAAGCCTTATGGGAAGCTGTGTGTACTAGGAAGACCATCGATTTTGTGTTTAAATTGCTACCCTCATATTTGGGGAAGGTTCCAAATATGATTTGGGGGATTTTTTGATGTGTCTGAATCCCTAGGTTGAGACTTGAGGGGGAAAGGTCCAATTATCAGTCTACCAGAAAATTCTGTGTGATTTAGTATTAGCCAGTCAACTTCTGTGGCCCGGACCCTTAGCCATAAAATAGAAATGTACTATTTTCTGTCATTGTGTAATTTCATTGTCAGTGTCATGAGATTGTGACTAGCTCTTATTTTTATACAGCTCATTGCATATTGAATACACAGCACACTCATTTCCACATAGCCTTGGTCTTTCCTGTGATGTATATAAATAGCTGATAAACATAGGAAGGAGGTTTGGCACCTCTTGTGAAATGAAATCCAGGATTCAGCTGTTGAGCTGAGCCCCTGGAGCCAAAGCCTTTAGCATGCTTTCAGGTCTACTATACACTTGGTGTCTTTCTTTTTGATTCAAACTCTTTAATCCAAGCACTGACTGATGCAAAGGTATGTAGAATGTAAGGACATCTGGTTAACAGCTATCAGCACAAGAGACAAAGATAACAGAAAAAGATAAGAGGCAGGAAAAGTAATAAATTAAACACCTAGATATACAAGCCCTAAGGAAAACAAGAGATAACAGACAACAGCACAGACCTGAGCTCTCAGGTCACTGGCTGAGGGGCCGTTGAACAAATGAGTTAAGCCTTTAGAGGGTTCAATCAGAATTTTGTAACTGATAAGAAGGGAGGAAACAAGTTTCCCATATGTCCCACAGGAAAAAGCAAACTGAATATTGGATGTTTGAGAGGGGCTGTGGGGTTGCATAAAGCTGCTTATGGAATGTTTTGAGGGAATTTTGGGATTGTATGAAAATTGTTATGGGACATTTAAGGGAAGGGCCAAATGTGAGAAAGGGAGGGATCAAGGTGGGTTGGAGTGGAATAAGCATAGGAAAACTGAGACCTGCAGTCTCTGCTGTCCTCCTATTAAATCCTATTCCCATTTTCATAGAACCACAGAACAGTTTGTGTTTGAAGGGACCTTTATCTCCCTAGACCTTCTCCATATTATTTTCTCCACCTGTGCTGTAGAGGAGAGGGACTGACAGTAGATGGATGCATCAACCCACCACAATTGTGCTGCAGTTTAGAAACATTATACCGAGCTCTAGTTAGAGAATAGTGGCTTGCACAGGATTCTGCAACTGTGTGGTCTTGGGCACATCATCTCCTGCTTGCAGACCTGTATTTCTGCATCTCAAATTGGTCCTGGTAGATGTGAACTGCTTTAGGTAGTGTTTGAATATCTGCTGCTGAAAATGGCTATATAAAAATAGGATTCTAATAATATTGGTATGTTAAGAGTGCTGATTTTGGTTATGGCTCAGATCAGAATGTTGTAGACATGTAAATAAATGAAGTGTTGTTGTGGACTTCCATGTTTCTGATCTCCGACATCAGGCCATCAGTTAGATCAGGGCCTGTTTTATATGAGTGTCACATGCCCTTGTCCAATGAAATGAGTTAAACTCCACAGAATTAATTGTGCATGTGTAACTATGCCTCAGGAGGACTCAAGGTCCTACGTCCTGATGTGAGTGAAGTGGCTTTCATATCTAGTGAAATGAGCGTCACCTTGAGGTCATCTTGCTGGTTTAGAGGAAGTGCATGATTAGTGACACTATTTGAGTGTATATACTGTGTATTTCTTCATAAAAAGAGGATATAATCATGTTGAGCTGAAAGGATAGAATACTTTCAGGATAAAGAGACCTGCAATGTCTTCTTTTCATAAAGGAGAAGAAAAACAGGAAGCATATTTTCCTTAGACCAGGCGCTACAGAAAGTTTGGCAAAAAATAATCTTCCTTGGCACTATGTTTAAGATTATGGAACTGGAATGACAAGTTTTGTTAATGGCCCAAACACCATGTTGATCATTTCCAGATTGTTATATTAATCAGCTGAAAACATGAAAAAAAAGTTGTTTGTGCCTTTTTATTTCTTTTTATCAGTTTTCCCCCTCCAGCTGATCGCAGTCTCTTCCTTGTCTACACGTACTTCCAGGCTCCAGCTCCTTGCTAGCAATTCCATTTTTTAGATTCGATGTAGCATTCTTTTCTGTGCACAGAAGATGAGTCTTCTTTATTGGAGATGACTTTGTTTCTGTTTCATCAAATTAGAAGATGATACCTGGAGTTGGACGAAGCAATGGTCAGGTGCAATGCAATAAATCTCATAGACATTTTCTAGTTATAATTCGACTTCGGGAAGCAAGTACATCCTCACACAGTAACAGAAAAATCAAGTGACTTACCCTGCTGAAAACATGTTTTGTCACCTTGAACTTATTGTTGCATTTTCACTCTTCCTGCTTTTTTTAGACAGTAAAATGGTAACAGCACTTATTGTGTCTACCTTACAGAAAAAGGATGAACAAGATTCTTGGAGATAATTTAAATACAGTAGGATTGCACAGTCATTATTAAACAAATAGAATGAACATTCACCGCACAGAAAAGTTGTTCAGCCTGTAGGTGTAATCAAGCGAGAGCCTGGATCTGAGAGTATAGACTGTAGGCAGCACACTAGTGACAGGAAACAGTGAATCTGAACATTCTGATTTCATAGTTTTGATACTTTTCCAATCCATCTTCCTATCAATATCCTGAAATTCCCATTACTAAAGTTAATGTCTGTGTGTTTCCTCAACCAGTTTTATCTTATCATAGTGAGACCAGGCACTGAAGGATCCTCCCTTCTCATAGCATCAGTTGCTTCAAAGTAGCAGTGAGTGGTCTGTGGCTTCTTTGCAGGGCTCTGACCCCACAGCCTCTGATTTACAGAGAAACCCCTTCCAGGTATGAAGTAAAAGACATTCCCTCTGGTCTCAAAAGCTTGTGATTCTCTAGTGGCTGTCTTAGCAGTACAAACCTAGATGAAGGTGATGAACACCTCAGCAGTTTCTGTGTCCTTTTTCACTGAGTCTCTCTCCCATTCAGCAGTGTTTCCATATTTCCATATCATTGCTGCTGATACACCTGCAGAAGACCTTGCTGCTGTCTACCTGCCTTATCAATATTCAGCTCTGGGTGGGCTTTGGCTTACCTAAATAATCTAGGAATAGAGCATTCATTTTCTACAGGTGCTTGGATGACCTATCAGAGGTAGTGTCCCAAATGATGTTTTTCCTTTCCCAGGCAAAAAGTTAAACATGGTCATTAAGACTGAGCAGAGGCTGGGAGATTCTGTCTCAAAGAGTCAAGATGCAGCAGTATTTTTATAAGCACTATCTGGCCTTAAAGTGAGGCAGCAGTGCCTGCCAAAAGCAAAATGCAGGGACACTGAAGATAGGAGCCATGGTGTTCCACAGAGCAATCTCTCAACATGTTTCAGCTCTCAGCCTGTGTTTCCAAATCTCCCTGCAAGTTGCCTTCAACACTTTTGGTCCATACGGCTGATCTAGTTACTCTTTCTGACTTTTGGTGAAGGAGTTGCCACACCATGACAACTGCTCTGGGTCCAGTTCTCTGACCTTGCTCGTCACATCGTGTACAACCCTTGGACTATTCATTTAGGTATTTTTGGAGTGAAGATTTCTGCTTGCAAATGTACCTGTCACAAACAGTACTTGAAACAGAACACAAACATGAACAGCTAAGAAAATAGTGCTTCAATATGACTGCTTCAGAGACATTATTAAGCATTTTTAAAAAAGCAAGAAAAATCACTCTACAGGACACTGAATAAAAAACAACAGCAGTGAAGCTTCTACTCTCCCATTCCCCCATTCCTCCATCCAAATGCTACCAGTTCAGATATTTCCTCAGAGGTCATTGCTCCTCTTAGGTTTAAGTCTGTCGCGCTATGCTCAGGTCCCTGGTATCTCAACATCGGCTTGTAGTTTGGATTATTGCAAATAGGAAGAAAGGGTGTCTGGTGCCTTGTAGCATGAAATACTGGTTATAATTAAAGAATAATTTAATTTCCATTTACAGAAAGCCATTCAGGAGCAAGCTGGGAAATGTTCAGTCAATCAGCCACAGCTATGAGTCACTCAGCAGCCTAGCAGTCTCATCATTACCACTCAGCAGGTCCAAATCAACACATTATGTGAGACTAAGAACAAACAGAAAGGAAAGAAAAGAATGATGGTAGGAGAAGTGCGGTATGGGAGGTAGTAGTTGATGAAGGATGATGATGATGAAGCCAGAGGAAACGGATACTGGATTTTGTGGGTTTCATCACATTTTGATCAAATAGAGCTGGGCCTATTAAGGAATAAGAACTGGTAAAATTGTGAATAAAACATAGTAGGGAGGAGAAGGTGGAAAGGAATAAATCTGTTAGATCTGTGTCAGTTGGAAAGGGAAAATGGATCAATTTTCTTTTCTTGTTTCAATGGGCTTCACATTAATTAAGAAAGGGGAGGGAAAAAAGGAAAAGAAAACCCAGCCACCTAACAAAGCGAATGGTCTGAACAAAGAAAGGTGCCAAAGGTACTGCTATTAAATAGCTTCCATTAGAACCAATAGAAATCACAATCCAACTCCACAGGACAAAGGAAAATGAAATTCACCTAGAAAATAAGAGAAAAAGCATGAAATTCCACACCACTTGTTGCACGAGATCCTGTTGGTATTTTACAACTTATCAAGAATTACCAGTCTGCATATTTTTGTATAGTGATTTCATTTGATTTCATTGTGGAAAAGTAGATCTGATACATAGCAGTTTGCAAATCCCATTAGAGAGGAAATACATAGCCTAGCTCACATGGAGAAGTCAGAGAGTATGTTGTGATACAGCTCCTGTGCATGAGCATTTGGATGATTTGATTTATTTTTAAACTGTCTCTAATGCAATTTCTTGTAATTCTTTCTTTATGCCTCACTCTTTGTACACAGCTGCCTAAACTTTCAAAGTTGTCATTATTCTATGTGCTTTGGCCAGCTGAAACTTCACGGCAACATCGATGTATTCTGTGAGCTAAGAGCTGACCTGCTTACAAAGGCTACAGCAGCACCATATAGTGCCAGAGAAGAACTGAGATGTTAGAGAACAGCTGGAGACAGATAGCACTTAAATCTCTGCTCCAAAAGCAGATGGTCCTTAACATCTTTGTTAGAAATAAATCTGTCGGACTAACAGCTCCTGTCTGAATTTCTGCTTTCAGCTCCTCCATCCAAACTGCAGTCCAAACATGTGTCTGTCACATCAGCACCCTGAACTGGAGGAGGAAAGCAGGGCAGTGACCAGCAGTCTGTATATTACATAGTCTAGTGTGAGGCATCCCTGCCCATGGCAGGGGGGTTGGAACTAGATGATCTTAAGGTCCTTTCCAAGCCAAAACATTCTATGATTCCATGCATGATTGAACAACCAAACTAGGTAAACAAAAAGGTGGGGCTTCATCCCACTAAAGTTTGATCATCTGCAGCGTGGATATCTATATTGGAGCTGACTCTTCACCTTTTGAGGTATCTATATATAAAGTAGGTATGTACTTTAGTATGAAATTGATCATCCTGATTATAAATGTACTGATCCAGATCAATATATCTATTTTTTATTTGATGAATACTACTGAAAATAACTACATGGTATAAAAAATTTCCCACAAGAGTATCAATACTTTCTTAGGAAGTACCGAAGAAAAAATACAGCATTTTTAAGGAGAGAACTGAGTAGTCTTTTCTGGAAAATAGCTGCACTTAACACTACTGCAAATATTCAAAGGACCTCTGTGACACCCCCAGATAGTTCTCTTCTTCTGTAGGAGGAAAAATGTCTCTACACTGAATCCATGCTATTGTTTCATGAGTTTATGAAAGTTTCATATCCAAGAATTGACCAGGCAAGACATGAGGGGAAATCATCAAGAATGCTTAGCTCAAATGATGCAACAGCAGGTATGTGAGAAGCTTATTAGGATGTAAGAAATGAGGATGAAGAGAAGGCAGGGGAGGAGAAATGCAATGAGCAAGACAAATGGTGGAGTTATTACTCATCCCGACCCAACTGGGGTCATAATCAATTCTGTCTCTGCCCCTGGTGGGAGATTTAAACAGGATGTCAACTGTGGGCTCACAAAGCTTTGTCTTCTGCAAGGGGAGCCCTGCTGAATGCACAGTGGGGCCGCGTTAGAACCACCTGAGATTCCTGCGCCTGGTTGCACTGATAGTGCATTGCTAGTCTGGCTTTTACTTTAGTGCTTTGACTCAGACTGTGCTCAGCTGGAAGCAGGAGGGTATCTGGATTAATGGTGGTCAAAGACTGAGCTTTTAAGCTCTGCTGAAAGGTGGTAGCACTGGGAAAGTTATGCTCCTTAGTCTTAGTTGGCTTTGCCTGAAGTGTGGCCAATGACACTGACCATAACAGAATAAAACGGAAAACTTTACACAAGGCCTAGGTAGTGTAGTATCTGTTTTACTCCCCAAACCAGCTGGGATTGATTTGGTTCTGAGCATTATTTGGAGTAATTTGCAAGAAATTACAAAGAACCTCAACTTGTGGTTGCGATAGAATTGTCCTAAAATGCTTACTGGGAATTTTTAATTTTTTTTCTGGAGATTTCTTTTCTTCTTTTTAATTATGGTCAGAAGTGTCTTAGTACATCTGCTTAGAGAAGTACGCAAGGCTTTCTCTTAATGCTAGAAATCTGCCAAAGGTAGAGTAAAATGTAAACTGTGGCTGCAGGGTGGCTGGTATGTAAAATGGGAACTACCTGAAGCTTTATGGTGCTTGGCTGAAACTAACAAAAAATGAATGGCTTGCCTGAGATCAATGTCAAATTGATAACATCACGGCAAAATGGAGGTGGAAATATATAGCTGGTGATTCAAGGGACACCTCGACAGGAGATCACTGATGTCAGCATGAACCATGATAGAGCAGTTTTTCTGGACAACAGAAGAAAAAGGAAAAAAACCCCAAGGAGACTTATCAAGACACCTGACAGACAGTGGGACAGAAGAGGACCATGTCTTTGCTGCATGGCCAGAGCAGGGGAGCATGTGCGCTATCCTATCCAGTCAGAGCTCCCCAGGTCATTGGCAATGGCCTACCACCATCTGCATAGATAACCTCCCTGGTTATGGGGGACATGACTTCCCTGATGACATGGGGGTTGGAACTAGATGATCTTAAGGTCCTTTCCAACCCTAACTGTTCTATGACTCTATGCTATGATTCTATGTTGCCAGAGGAAGTGTTTTATGGACAGTGGTGGTTCTGTTGTCACAGGGCAGCTGATGCGCAAACGTGCTGGCAGGGCTTGTGTTTGAATGGTTGAGCATGCTCTTGTGCTATACGTATTAGGTGGGATATTGTTTGTGTATAAGAAGCACTCGTAATAAGATTAGTGATAATAGTTGGAACATTGTTTTATGTAATAAAGGATGGTCTAACTCAATAAATATGCCTCGTGTTTGTCGTCATCTGATTCAGCCGTCATTCTCTCTGTGGAAATTGAATATTCATTCACAGAGCTCTACTAGTCAGTAACAATCAGGAAGCATAAACATATATAGGATGCAATTCCTGGTGAAAGTTGGACAGTGACCCAGGACAACAAAGACGGACAATGAAAAGAACCCCTTAGAGCAGGCTTGAGTTGTTTCAAATCAGAGCTGTCTATCTGGAGGAAGACCTTACATTCTCCAGAAAGCATAATTAGCCCCTTTGTGGTTCTGCTTTAACATTTCATATTTATACAATATGAGACAACTCTAAGCAGCAGACTGACTGCCTGCCTGGCAGACACCATAGCTTGGAGATGAGCTGTCATCTGGGAGATCAGATCCGAGTCATGAAGAGAAGACATTATTCTTGCTGTATATTCTTAAAACCACCTACCAGGGCCATTCAACCCTGTTAGTGCCCTCCAGGTCTGGACACCAGCTAGGGGAATTCTCTTGTTGTATATATTTCCAAATAAAGTCTGAAAAGTCTGCTTTATAAGAAGCAAGATAAATGTAAAAAGTTGCTAATTTTCACAAAGTTTAGTTCTTGCTTTCCAGCTAGCCTTAGTTATGAGGCTATGACTTTAACACAACATCTCAGCTGCTTCCCTGCAAACAGCCCCCCAAAGAGCAAGGGTGTTCATTCTCCTCAGCAGCTTCTGGCCAAGAGGGCAACCTTCTGCAATTCATCCCTAGCAAAACTGTCAGTGTGCTGCTTCATCTTCTGGGAGTTTTCACCGCGATAATCTTCCTTTGTGGGTCGCTTTTCCACTTCCATTTGCTTGTCTGAGGCAACTACAGACACCTGGTATGATAAATGCATTGGCTGTTAATCACAGTACCTCCTGTAATTGTTTTGGTTGTTGACTGTGGGGTTTTTCTGTGTCACCACCTTAGCATAAGGAGCGATAGGAGGGTTAGGATTTATGCAGGAGGCAAGCAGCACACACTTCACTACTCATGCTATATTCACACTGAACCAAAGCACTCATAAACACCGTTTCTGTTTTTATATCATGTATAACTTGTAAATGGCACATTTTACTGTAATAGGGATTAATTACATTAATTATTATTTAAGTGCAATTCACCTGGGCAATGTATGAACAAGGATGCCTAAACATTTAAAATGACAAGAAAAAAACTTCTAAGATTTAGGTTTTCATGTATCTTGCATGTTGTCAATAAGTATCCTATGATGTGCCAGGCAAGTATGCTTCCTTTTGATTATGGACTCCTTTTTCATTTATTAGGCATTTGGAATACTTTAAGTTTTCCTGAATCTAGCCCTGAAACATCCCCCATTGTGCTTACATGACAAATAGAGTCCAAAGTTAAATGTCTTAGACATCCTTCCAGGGATTCTGCATCTGCCTGGGACATTTCGCATTGATGACATTTTGCCTTTAGAGTTGGAGGAAAAAAGCTCCAACCCACTGAAGTGAGTGGGAAATTCCACTCCTTTGGAAATTTCAAAGGTTAAAATCATCTCACTCAAGGCTCCATTACTGACTTTGACCACCCAGTGCAAAAATGGCCATGGGGATAAAGGGGTGATCAGGGTAAGAGTCTGGGACGAATGGATTGGATTGGATTGGATTGGATTGGATTGGATTGGACTGGATTGGGTTGGATTGGATTGGATTGGATTGGATTGGATTGGATTGGATTGGACAGGGAGGAATCCTCACTGTTTTTTTTCCCAGCTTATAGCTTGCCTGCCTTAGGAGGGATAGAAATCTCTGAAACAAGGACAGGGCACAAAGCTGAATAGTGATGTTGTCTTTGACCATTTGATTTGAGTTTTCTGTCAGAGCTCTCAGACTCGTTGCCTCAGGCTTCTTCTGGATAACAGATATAATCTTCACCCACGATGTAAAGGGCTTGTGAGGATTAACACATTGAATTTTCAAGTTTACAGTGGTTGAAGAACTGATGTTGTGTTGAATAACAAGTCATCAGTGACTGGGCTAATAGGCCTTTGAGCATGCCCATGGTTGTTTCCAGAACCTGCAGTCTCACAGATGACGCTCTCCCTCCTGACTCCTGGGTGTGTGATACATGCAACACTCAGCAGTCTTAGATTATTTATACTCTGATTTCAGACCCCTGTCTTCAGAAATAGTTTCCCAGAAAAGACACACTAAATGGACCCTTTGCCTGCATTTCTCAGAAAGAAAAGCCATCGCCTCCTGTTCTATGTATCTTTTCTCAACACAAGAGAACAGCAGCCTGGGGTATGTATGCTGACTGACTTGGCAGCCTTCTCATGTTTACATGGGCTGTAAGATATTGTTCAAACTTGAGGCTCCATGTTTTATTAGATAAAAATTAAACTGCTATCTGAAGAGACATAGATATGTTGAAATGAGTGTTACTGGAATTTGCTATGGTGTGGTATAGTCAGGACATAAGCATTGGAACTGCTGATGATATTCTTGAATGAATACAGTATGCAGCTTGCACTCTCCATATTCCAGTGAAAAACTGGTCAGGATAATTCACACCTTTGTCAGTTTTCAGCTGGACAATGTCACAGGAAGGCTGTGAAGACCCAAGATGATACAGCCCACTGCAGACAACCCATGTGTACTGCATACTCCCTTGCCTGCCTGCCATACGTAACCAGCTAACAGCAGAGTGCAATGTCCTCCTGATTGCTTTGAAGTGTGCAATGGATTAAGTGTAAAACACCAAATAAAGGCTCTGCCATGTTTTGGGGGGTTGACAGGATGTATTCTGTCAAGGAATTACAAAATGGTAAAAATCTTCTGTTTGAGAATGAAAATTTCTTTCTTGGGAATTAGTCCCTAACTGTAAATGGATTTCCAGAGTGAATAAGAACCATAAAGAACATAAACTGTCTTCCATTTTAAGAGCAAACCATTTGCCTAATTTATCATGCATGGCTTCAGACACAGTCCCAAACTCCTCAACACATACTCTGACATGACCAAAAGCTCAGTAGTTTCAGAAACCAGTCAGCCTCTAATGTGACACTATGAGCACCTAGCATGTCCTGCTGAGAGGTTTTATCTTCACAGAGCAGAAGAGAATTGGCTTGGGCAGGCTGTGATACTGTCACAGCTGTACAGCTCCAAGGCTGCTGCTGGTTTGTGTCTGGCTAGCCTGGGGACAAAAGGATAGGATAGGACAGGATAGGATAGGATAGGATAGGATAGGATAGGATAGGATAGGATAGGATAGGAGGTAGGAGTAGAGCTCATATGCATACTGTCCTCTTTTGTAGGGTATTCTTTTAGCTCTCATCGGATTGATGGTGGTGTTCAAGGCCAGGTTGGACAGAGCCTTGGGTGGCATAGTTTAGTGTGTGGTGTCCCTGCTCATGGCAGGGGGCTTGGAACTAGATGATCTTAAGGTCCTTTCCAACCCAAACTATTCTATGATTCTATGATCCATGCAAAGTAGCCTGATTTTAGTGCAACTGAAAGTCAGAAGTAAACCCATAAATGGCAAAGGACCAAGAATTCTGCTGCTTTACTTCTCACAGATAATCATCTCTCTCTCTGCAAAGTACATGAAGAATTGTCCCAAAGCAAGGCTGTAACATCTAGTATTCACTTTTCTCAGGTATAAATCACTGGGGAGAAACAAACCCAGTGGAGTTGTTCAGGTGTAAAACTGGTCCAAGAGAGATCTGACTCAAGCCATGCAGATTTAAATTAGAAGGAAAGGGTTATGAACACTAAATGACTTCACAAATTAATGGTTCAGAAAATCTCACATTTCATAAGGTTTACTCATCCTTTATCCTTAGGGAATAGATTTTATTATTCCTGATAATAATCCCTCTATAGAGGAAGATGGAGAGGTAGAAAGGGAAAAGGGAATTTAAAAATGTAAGAAGAAGATAATTGTTTTCATGTTCTTTTGCCTGAAGAAAACTCTTTCATTTTGTTTTTCTACTGCAGACTATGGAAAGGCTGGAGGAATCAGAAGCTGGTTTTGGTGT
>NW_009911435.1:56195-57019 GCF_000696875.1 Nestor notabilis | reverse complement strand
CCCTACACCAACCTTAAGCTATAATTGGAGAAAAGCTAAATTAGCAGCTTTTCATTAATGAGATCTATGGTTGCATTTAATAGGTTGACTAAATTGTGTTTCATGAAAGGAATACTAAATTTACTGGCAAGAAAACAAAACAACTTTTTTCTCAGAGACTTGTGTGCTCAAAGGTCATTGATCTTTTTAACTGCATTTCTTTTGTGCTGTGTTTTCAGAGGCAGATAACACAGGAGTTGAGGTGGGGGCAGGAGCCAAACATTCCTGTCAACTTTATAACATTTGGGCATAATACTTATTTTACTGAAGGTGACTTCTTTCTTCTTGAACTAAGAGACTAAATTCTCTGAAATTATGGGTCTTAGTAGCAACCATAGGCAATGACTGCTCTTTTTTTAAATGAATGCAAAGAGGAAAAAAAGCAAAACAAAACACCTGGGATTGAATATTGACCATTCTTAAAAGTCTAATCACTTTGCTTTTGTTGCTGCTGGAGATAAGAACTTTTCTGAGAACAAAAGCCTGATAATTGATTAACAGAAAAGTAGGCTTAGGTTCTTGATCAAGCCACAGAGGTGAAGTAACATATGTTACCTTCAGTTTCTTTTACCTTGTATTTATTGGGAGGTTAGATGTGCACAGTTGGCCAATCTGGAATGCCTAACACCAGGGCATCGTAGAAGCGTAGAATAGTTAGGGTCAGAAAGGACCTTAAGATCATCTAGTTCCAACCCCCCTGCCATGAGCAGGGAACCCACACACTAAACTATGTCGCCCAAGGCTCTGTCCAGCCTGGCCTTGAACACCTCCAGGGTTGGAGCATT
>NW_009911435.1:27087-56127 GCF_000696875.1 Nestor notabilis | reverse complement strand
AGTTTGAACCCATCACCCCTTGTCCTACCACTACAGTCCCTAATGAAGAGTCCCTCCCCAACATCCTTATAGGCCCCCTTCAGATATTTGAAGGCTGCTATGAGGTCTCCACGCAGCTTCTCTTCTCCAGGCTGAACAGCCCCAACTTTCTCAGCCTGTCTTCATAAGGGAGGTGCTCCAGTCCTCTTATCATCCTCATGGCCCTCCTCTGGACTTGCTCCAACAGCTCCATGTCCTTTTTATGTTGAGGACACCAGAACTGGACACAATACTCCAAGTGAGGTCTCACAAGAGCAGAGTAGAGGGGCAGGATCACCTCCTTTGACCTGCTGGTCACGCTTCTTTTGATGCAGCCCAGTGTCATGTGTCTGTGTTCTGATTTTCCCCTTCCGCACTTCAAAGTAGCTGAGTTCAAGTGTGTGAAATTTATCAACTATTGTTCTGTGGATCAGACAGTAGAGTCATGCCTGTTCTCCAGCGAAGCTCTTAGACATAGCAGTTTTTCCAATGTGTCTTTGGTCAAATTATCACTCTTCTTACTCTTCCATAGAATGCCTAATACACTTGGGGGCAATCCTGAGAGTGTGGTTACATTTCCATGCTGTATATACCTGGTTAGCATTTGGGGAACCTTTTGAAATTACCAGTCCTCTCTTTGCAGATTATGATTATGATTGTTTTTATTTTTAAGAGACATCCTTGCCTGTGCAACCTATTTTTCATATTAGTAATTTTATCTCTTTTTCTCTTGATGCCCATATACATTTCAGACCATGGAGAGGTGGCCCTTTCTAATGCCAAATATTGTCCAAATGGTCCATAGGTTTTGCACACATGACTGTGTTTTTTCTCTTTGATTCACTTTTTACTTCAAATTTGGTTTCCAAAGTGCTAGCAGTAGTTCATGGGTTTGGGTTTTCTTGCCAGGATATGCCAAGCAGCCCATTTATTCTGAGTGAGAAGCTCAATTATTCTGAGACTGCACTGAGCTATTTTAAAAAAAAAAGTGGTTTTTTCAGACTTGTAAAACTAGGAAGGAAATAAAGAAATAAGAAAGTGTAGAGGAGAGGGTCATGTTTGGGTCAGGTTCTTCTTTCTCTTTTCAGCATTGGTAATAGGGTTGTACCCAACAGCCAGTGTCCCATACAATTGGATTCAGACAAACACATGGGCAGTGTTTGTTTTCCCAGAGAGCTGGGAGATCTGATGTAATGACAACCATAAAGAAAGAGGTAGGGGACCCAGAGAGCAGTGTTTTTTCATGCTTCCAGTAGATTTGCCTTACTTATAAGTGTAAATATACAGTAAATATTCCATCAGTCTATATTTTATATTTAGATCTGGTTGTTTGTTTGTTTTTTTTCATGAGACTATTAAAGCCATAGAATCATAGAATAGTTAGGGTTGGAAAGGACCTTAAGATCGTCTACTTCCAACCCCCCTGCCATATCCTTGTCCCTGCCAGGCCTGCCTATATATTTATGTATTTGTTAAATGTCCTTTGTTTTCCTTCTTTGGCTTACTTTTGCTATCACTGTCTGCCTGTTATTACTTGACCAGCTCTCCCAGAATAACACAAGCTCTTTCTTCTGTCCTCCTATCACTCAACCTCACATTTCCGATTGATCTTATTCACTACACCTCCCTCTTCTATAAGCCCTTTTCCCCACCGCAGATAGGAATTACACTGGTGACCTTATAGATAGTTGTGAAATACCCTTGAGGCAGGGGTTGACTGGCTCATTCTGATGCTTCAACAGCCCCAAGTGTCTAGGCAAGTCTGCACAATTATCATCAATGGTCTTGGCACAGGAGAAGTCAAAGTGCAGAATATGGTGCGTGCCCTAGCCTCATCCATCCTACTTTTGCCTTCCCACCTAGGAATGGTAGGTGTCACAGTATATGACATTAATTCTGCTAGCCATGAAGAGACTATTTACCTTTTGGGCTCTCAGAAGGAACTGAGGATGAACTAATCCATTCTTTTACCAGTCATTGTAGCTGTCTCTTGTCATTACTCTCTTAACCTTCTCTGCTTTCAAAAACTGAACATAGGTTCAGTACTTTAAACAACCATAGAAAATATCAAAAAGCTCTGAAGGATAATGCACATCTGTTCCAATAGAAATGTCTACAAGGTAATCATCTACATCCGAACAAGTAATCTAGACTTCCCATACAGCCAAAGACAAGCAGGCAAGAGGTTATTAATCTCATAAAGGAGACAGCTAAAATAGATCAAATGATTCACATCCTGAGTGTGCTTGTTTCTCTTCATTGACTGTATTTGAAGCTAGTTCAGACAGAGGTATCTACATTTCAGATGCTTAAAACTGGGTGAAAGAGTCCTTTCCAAATTTGGATTTGCCCCTTATCACTGACTAATTAGCTACACTTTAGATAAGTGTTTTAAGTTTGGGGATGGGGTGTTATCATTCCGGTCATTTATTTTTCTGATAAAGACAAGCAAGATCTTTGTTAGTAACTAGAAAGAACTTACATTGAGCTAAGGAAATCACACGCTGCCTCTTACTCTAGGGTCTGCCTCTTTTATTAATCATTAACAGCAACGACTCAAGTTTCCTTTTATTCAGAGATTGCAACCAATGGGACCGAACTGCATGTTTCTGACTAAATACCTTTCCACAGGATTGAAGCATCCAGTAGACAAAAGTCTACACATAATTAGTTCTTGTCTCCCCTCTGTCGGCACTGGATATTCCTTTTTAACAGACATGTTGTAGTTGGATATTTCATTTGCACACTTAATGTATTCTTATCATGCATGTACTTGCACTCACACTTGTGCCCATCTTTCCTCAAGTCTACACCAGTCAAATTCAAGACTTCAGTTCTGGGTAGCTGGTTCCTCCAGTCAGTCATGTCCTAGTAGTATCTGTGTCAAAACTGTCACTATTTCACTTACTTTATAAACAGTAAGAATATAATCAGCTGTGTAACTTCCCTTCTCCATTTCAAAGATTCCCATCACCAAGTAACAAGTTGACTGGCGTGAGCTGCTTGCAGCAGCTAGCTTAGCGGCTTTTCTAGATGTACCCACTAAAAGAGAATGGCTTTCTGTAACTCATTCTCATTTCCTAAAATAACTGCCCTCTGTGAAGGACACAGTTGAATTTCTCCTACAGTCAGAAGCCATATTTGGTGAGATAGCTGGTGATTTGGGCCCTGATAGAGTACTTTGAAGTGCAAATGGTGTGGGAAGACACCATATCTCAAGGAGACTTCCATAGGAAAAATATAAGGATCTCTCCAAGGGCAGCTCAACAATAAGACCATTAATTCTAACGTATTACAACTAGGTCATGGGGAATAAGGTCAGAGGTGTAAGGTTTTTCTGTTGTACAATGACTGTGAATGAGAGCTGAGCCACTGAAGACAGTAGTAATAAAAAGCATGTTATCAGAAAGAGTTTGTTACACAAACGAGCTGACGCATCTCAAGGGTCAGCATGGGTATTTCAAGCATGAAAACTTGCTGAATGGGCAGTACACTGATGATAAAGAACAAGATTGCAAACGGTGCTTAGTGATGATTGACTAGACTGTGCTCTCTTTATATATAGTTGGAGTTCTCAGTATGGAAGATCTACTGTCCTGGTTTTGGCTGGGATAGAGTTAATTTTTTTCCTAGTAGCTGACGCAGTGCTGTGTTTTGGATTTAGTATGAGAATACTGTTGATAACACACCAATGTTTTAGTTGTTGCTCAGTAGTTCTTACTCTAAATCAAGGATTTTTAGTCTCATGCTCTGCCAGTGAGGAAGGGCACAAGAAGCTGAGAGGAAGCAGAGACAGGACACCTGACCCAAAGTAGCCAAAGGGGTATTCCATACCACAGCACGTCATGCCCAATATATAAACTGGGGGGAGCTGACTGAGAGCTGACAGTCACTGTTTGGTGATGTGCTGGGCATCAGTCAGTGAATGGTGAGCAACTGTATTGTGCATCACTTGGGGTATTTGGGTTTTATTCCTCTCTCTCTTTTTCCTTTTGTTACAAATATTTTTGTTGTTGTTGTTATTGTTATATCTTATTTTATTTCAATTATTAAACTGTTCTTATCTCAAACCTGTAAGTTTTACCTCTTACTGATTCTTCTCCCCATGGTACCTCAGTTGCTGGCTGGGGTTAAACCACACCATCTGCAAAGAGACTTACTCACACCATAGTAAAAACAAGCTAAAAAATACAAAGGGAAAGGAAAAATAAAACAAGCCCTCCTGCTGTCACTATAAGCAACAAAAAGCCCTGGTAACATCATATTTTCTGTGCAAGTCAGAGGTCTTCCTTTAAAGCAGCATGGAGTCAAATAAGGAGATGGAATGGGGTAGAGCCAGCAGATCATGTTCTTGTTAGTTTAATGATTTATGTCTAGGTTTGTTTGTCTTTGGTATGATTAATTGCTTCCAATTTTCTGCTACCACAGAGTCTGTTCTGTACAGAAAAGATGCATTCTTCTGGGTGGGATCTATTATCTTTGGATGAATCAGCCCTGAAAATGTCCCAGTGATCTTGTGTCTGACACACTTTTGCTTGTATGGGACAGACTATTAGAGACTAAAACACAGGAAGGAATCTGGGAGGGAGAGAGAAAGGAGCCCAGCCAGATTTTTTCAGAATCTTCTAATTTTGAATGTACTCCTAATTCCTGTGCAGCTTTTCACACTCTCTCTTCCTGGTTTTAGTTATTCCCTGTGTCAAAAGCACAACTGCCTGTATTCAGTCACCAGGTTACGAAAGCAGGAGAGAGAAGAGGCATCTGACTATATGGATTCAGCTGGACACTGGTCTTGACTCAGGGCACATACATGCTGTGCTATCCCTTTCCTCACATAGGGAGACCTGTTATTGCTGAACTCTGGAGTCTAGGAGACAATTGTCAAGACTGGGAAGTCAGGTAAGAAACACACCATGGCCTGTATCAGCACCAGTGTGGCAGCAGGGTCAGGGCTGTGATCATCCCCCTGCATTGGGCACTGGTGAGGCTGCACCTTGAATCCTGGGGGTTTAGTGTGGAGAAGAGAAGGCTCAGGGGGGACCTTATTGTTCTCTACAACTGCCTGACAGGAGGATGGAGAGAGGTGGGGTCGGTCTCTGCTCCCAGGTAACAAGTGACAGGACAAGAGGAAACAGCCTCAAGCAGCACCAGGGGAGGTTTGGATTGGAGATTAGGAACAGTTTCTTCCCCAGAGGGTGCTCAGGCATTGGAACAGGCTGCCGAGGGCAGTGCTGGAGTCACCGTCCCTGCAAGTGTTGAAAACTGAGATGAGTCCCTCAGTGCCATGGGTTAGTGGTGGCCTTGGCAGTGCTGGGGAACGGTTGGACTTAGTGATCATAAAGGTCTTTTCCAATGTAGTTGATTCTATGATTCTACGATTCTGTGTGTGGCGTGCAGGGCATTGCCACTCACAGTGAGGTCAGATCAGTGTCTTGCTTGGTTTTGTTCTTTGGTGGACAGGACAAAATTACTGGTAACATTGCCAAGAGGGATTTGTTTCAGGAATATGTGACCCATTAGACATAAAGAGATGAGTTTGCCTTTATTTTTCATCCACTCTGAAGGAGGTGAAAAGGACTGATGTAGCTGCACTGGCTTCTGCTTTGTGCATCTGCTTTGACTGTGTTCTGAGATGAGGAATAAGCCCTGTTGCAGGTCACTTTGTCTTGTTTATTCTGGAATTTTCTCTGTATTTTACTGTTGCTCCTGGCTTTTCTGCTGACCTACATTTACCCTTGCCTTTACCCTTCTGCTAGGCATGTAGCAAAGTTTCCCTGGATGCCTTGTCTCCCTCACCCATCCAATCTTCCCTCAAGGTTCTGTTCACTCACTTGCATTTTATCTGATAATATTAGCCATATAAATTCACCATGAATTGGGGATTTTTTCATTTTCTTTGTATCAGGGAGGTGCATCTGTAATGTAACAGGATTCTATGTCAGGTCTGATAAGGAGACCAGAACTCCTCTGTTTCACTCCCAAATGCATTATAGGCCAAATTCTGACCGGTAGAAAGACACTCAAATGTAACTCAGAGTAAAATTCATGCTGTAGTATAACCTTCCTGTCAGAGACAACACTTTACTATCTAGTTTGTGGATAGCATGAAATTAAGCAGAACCACTATCATGAACTGTAATAAAATCTATTGACATCCAAACTATGTATTATGCATATGTAGTCTATTATCCTTAGGCAAAAATGCACAGAGGTTTGACAGCAACCTAATGAAGGGATGCAAAAGAAATAGGATTTAAACAAAAATCTGCAAAAGGACAGAAAATGTACCTGGTAGCCAAAGGGCTGGTTCTCTTCAAGGTCTGTTTTAAGAAGTGTAATTCTGAGAGCAGGAAGAGGAGTTATGGGAGCATGATGAGGGAGATTGAGGGGAAATGAATATGGGTGATTGCGAAGGATGAAGATTTTTGTTAGGAAATGGGTGTCAGGGCTGTGGGAGATGATGATGCAGGAGCAGTCAGAGCACAAAATGAGTCCGTGTGATAACCCATTGGGATGGAGAGAAAGGAGAAAATTATGATCTTCCACAGCGGGGCTAGAGGTGAAGTGCCTGAAGGGGATCAATGCTTCTAATGAGAAGGACAGGGCTACTCCATTGGTTTAAGGAAATACTGTTTGGTAATTTTACCAGTTCTGACCAGAGGGAACCAGTGCAGCAATTGTTCTTTTGCCAACCAGTCAGCTTCATGGCTGAACATTGAGTTACACAAAGACTACATTAAAGAGTACGTAAAAGCAGACTAAACAAAGAGAGACTAACTAGCTCCCACAGGAATGGTGGCAGCAACAAATATCCAGACCTTGTAGATCTCTAAAGGTGCCTTAAAATAAAGGACTCTTAGTGCAAAGGAAAAGGTTTTGGGATCCCATCCTGGAGAGAAAAGGCTTCACTGTCTCAAGGAAGACTTTTTTACTGCCTTTTTTTACAACACAGCTCTTGCTAACCACTTCTTTCCCTCTAACTTATTTAAGAGTTAGCAGTCATCAACATTACCCTCCTTAATCTAAAATGTGTCAACATGTGTCAACATACTGGGATTTTACAATTCATTTTTAATGTGTAAATTGTCTTCAAGAATTAAAGGTACTATGATGTTCATAAAAAGCATATTCTTGCTATCACTGGAGAAATAGACCTAAATAATAAATTAAAGCCTTCCTACAAAACCATTAATTCTTTGCATACATTTGTTTTTAAAGCTCCCTTGTTTGTAAGCAGTGATAAAAAAATATTCTGCACAGGTTTTTTTTGATAGGGAGATGAAAAAAGTATAACAGGAAAGTAAAATTAAATTATATTTCATTACCGATGACAACCTGAATAAAACATGGAGAGAGCATTATCAGGCTTCCAGAACTTCTGGCACCTTTACAACAATACAGAACAAATCTATATCCACTTAAAAGTCCTGCACATTAGAGTATCCCAAAATAATTGTCTCTTTTTTCTCCAGCTGCAAACTAGATGAACTGGCAGTGAGCAAAAAAAGCATTTCTTCTTGAATTTTTCAGAAGGGCTGTGTTTCAAAAGCAGCATATCACATAGTCTTCATCATTTCATACCAGGGCACGCCTCAATGCTGCACTTAAATATCTTAGGAACCTCTCTGGGAAAAAGAGTCCCCCCCCAATTTCAACCACATGCAGGCTTCATCACAACTGATCTAGATCAGGTGTAAACAACGTATGATGTTCTTACTGATACGTGATATTTTGTTTGCTCTGAAAACAACTACATGAGGCAACACACCACAGTGCCAGAAGCTAGATGGCACTCCTTCAACCATCCAGGCATCTCAGAACTTTGGTGTGGCCTTCACTGTGTTTCCAGTGAAGACAGTCAATAGACTGGACCATCTGACATATAAGAAAAGGCTGTGTGAGAAGGGAGTGCTCAGACAGAGAAGAGAAGGCTCAAAAGGGATCTTATCCATGTGTGTAAATACCTGACTGTGGAGTGTGGGGTTTGTAATGAAGAAGGAGACACGCTCTTATCAGTGGCACCCATTGAAAGGACAAGAGACAATGGGAATGGGCACAAATTGCAAGACAGGAAATTCTGTTTAAATATATGAAAACACATCTTCACTGTGAGAATGACCAGGAACTGGAACACTGTGCTTAGAGATGTTGTGGAGTCTCGGTCTTGGAGATAGTCAAAACCTGGACATAACCTGTTGTAGCAGACTCTGCTTTGGATGGGCTAGATGATCTCCAGAGGCTCCTTCCAGCCTCAGCAACTGTGTGATAGAAGAGAACCAAAGACTACAGCAGCTGTTCTACTGTAAAGTGTGGATCATTAGCAGAGAAGCTGTTCTGGGAGCACAGCATAATCCTTACCAAGGAGAGCTGCTGGGCTCAGTGCAGTGGTAGTGGTGAGATCTCTGCTATCTTCCAGAAGTTTCCAAAGTAGTTCACTAAGAGTGCAAAATCCTCAGAGCAGAGATCCTGCTTTGTTTTGGAGGCTCTACCTATTGTTCAGGGTCATCCAGGTACACACTGTGCTGCAATAAATAATGGATGGCCGGTTGAGAGTCACAGAATGAGCAAGAGTCAGAGTAAATCTGGAACCTGCAATGTCCTTGTCAGAATCTCTTTTAGGACAAAAACAAAACAGCTCCAGCAGAGGTCAGTTAAGGAAAACTTTTGGTTTGTTGAAAGTTTTGCTTTGACATAGACTATCTCTGAAACAAAAAATGCCAGGCTTTTCATTGTGTTTAAGACAACCCAATACATGCATTTCCTAAAAAGAAATAAAGACATACATCCTCAAAATATCATCTACTACTTTTGCAAGTTCCTAATACTGTAAAACTGAACAAAAAAGATTATTATTTCATTTTAGTTTTTCTAATCTGGATTTATATGAAAATTAGAGAGGTTCCAAATTAGTTTAGAGAGTCCTAAGGGGTTGCTTCAAACTATGAGAGCTTTCCCTTATACCCTTCTTCTACTTCCTTGGAAGATCACAGTGATATAACTTCATGATGATGCTTCTCTGAGCCTTATTCCCCATGTTAGGTTGTCATAACTGGGGAGGGGAACAGGGGTGGCTTGTGTGAGAATCTGCCAGAAGCTCCCTCCATGTTCAATAGAGCCAATGCCAGCTGGCTCCAGGGTGGACTCCATAGCCAAGGCTGATCCCATCAGTGTTACAGCACCTGTGGGATAACAGATTTAAGAATGGGGGGGGGGGGGGGGGTGTGAAAACCTGTTCCACAAAAGCAGCCAGAGAAAGGGGAGTGAGAACTTGTGGGAGGAATGTCTCTGCAGACACCAAGGTCAGTGCAGAATGAGGGCAGGAGGTGCTACAGACACCAGAGCAGGGATTCCCCTGCAGCCCATGGTGTAGCTCATTGTGAGGCAGCTGTGCCCCTGCAGCCCATGGAGATCCATGGTGGAGCAGATACCCACCTGCAGCCCATGGAAGGGACCCACACTGGAGCAGTCTGTTCCTGAAGGATGCACCCCATGGAAGGGACCCACACTGGACCAGTCTTTTCCTGTGGAAGGGACCCACACTGGAGCAGTTCATGAAGAGCTACATCCATGGGAAGGACTCACTCTGGAACAGTTCATGGAGAACTGTCTGCTGTGGGAGGGACCCTACACTAGAGCAGGGGAAAAGTGGGAAGAGTCCTCCCTATGAGAAGGAAGGAGTAGCAGAGTCAACGTGTGATGAACTGACCACAATGCCCATTCCCCATCCCCCTGTGCTGCTGGAGGGGAAGGAGGTAGAGAAATAGGGAGTTAAATTGAACTGGGGAAG
Organism: Nestor notabilis; assembly: GCF_000696875.1. Lineage (NCBI taxonomy): Eukaryota > Metazoa > Chordata > Aves > Psittaciformes > Psittacidae > Nestor > Nestor notabilis. The sequence goes on along the minus strand of NW_009911435.1, from coordinate 46,322 downwards.
GGGTGGGGAAAGGTGTTTTAATTCTCCGCTTTGATTGGTAATAAACTAAACTGATTTCCCTAAGCCCAGTCTGTTTCACCCATGACAGTAACTGGTGAGTGATCTCTCCTTGTCCTTATCTTAGCCCACAAGCCCTTCATTATATTTTCTCTCCCTGTCCAGTTAAAGAGGGGAGTGACAGAGCGGCTTTGTTGGACATCTGGCAGTGAGCACCAGGATCAACCCACCACTTTTGTTATGAACATACAGTGCATCTCTATTAAGGTAAGGCCTTCTTTACATTTATGTTTACAAACCAGCAGAGTGGTAGCTTGACAAAGCACATCAGAGAAAATGAGAGAAAGGATCAAAATTACCTCAATTAAGAGATTTGGAAAACACGGGTAGGACTTCGCATTGGTGAGGCTGCACCTCAAATGTTGTGTTCACTTTTGGGCCCCTCACTTCAAGAAAGACACTGAAGTGCTGGAGCATGTTCAAAGAAGAGCAACAAAGCTGGTGAAGGGCCTGGAATAAGAGGGAATAAAGAACAGGAAAATGAGAATGATCTAGAGTATCATTTAAGAGTACAAGTAATAGGATGAAATAAAGCTCAAGGTAGTATAAAATGAGGGTAATTCAAACAAATACTGATCAATTGATGTTTTGAAGAACCACCTTTCCAGAGGTATGGTGAAACCATGGGAAAAATTACAGAACTTAAATAAATGTGCAATAATGAACTTGTGTACTGCATTTTTTTATCCATAACATCTATTTATTAAAGTGCTCTGGCTGAAGAAACATGAGGCAAGCTTTTCTTTCCTCATGTGTCAAAAGCAGGTACTATTGTAGCTAGTATTAGAGTGCCACCAGCAGATTAGCACTTGAGATGTAGTGCGAAAGAGGGACAGAAATGATGGATCTAGGAAGTGATTGATTTTTGAACTGATGTGTGCTGGAGAACCTGCTAGGAATAATATAATCAGATATGTGGTCATGACCAGTGACAGGAGAAGGATTGGTAAATAACAAATTGAACTCCCAGGATCGAGTAATAGAGATGTTAACTGTTTGAAAGTCTGGCAGGCTTTCCCAGGCAGTACATCACAATGAGAGTTTAGGAAGAGTTTTGAGGGTTGACAATATAATATTTTGCTCCTTTTTCCTTGAAAATGTAACGTACAAGTCCAAGATATTTATTCCAGAGAAATCTCTGTACATTTCGAAACATAAATGTAGCATTTTCTCTAACCAAAAAAGCCTAAAGAACTGAAAGGCAGAGTGACTGTGAAGTACCTGTTCCCATACCACCATTTCTAACCTGGCCACATTTACAATGTCGTAACCAGAAGGAACATTTAACACTTCTCACAGAGCCCCTCAGCGTTCTGATCCTCACCTTCCATCAGTCATACCTTCACATAGATTCTCTTGGGTGCCTACCAAGAGATAGTCACTGATTTCATCTATTTTGTGGGAAAACCTGCATGAAGAATCTAGTTTTGTACTGGAACACTGCTCTGATTTTTTGACATTTGTTCTGTGCTCCTGCTCCCAGATTTATGTTCTTCTAATGACCTACTTTCTGCCACTGTCAGTTTCTAGACAAGAATAGCAACATGGGTTGCTGCTGTAATTTATTGAAGCAGTGGAGTAGATTGTGGCTTGGAAGAGATTTGTGGGCAATGAGAGCCCATGTGCTGCCCTCCATGTGGGATTTCTCTTCTAGCAGGCTACAGAAGCTAAGAGTCACTGGTGCAGGATAAGCAAGAGTAACTCTCAGGGTAGGAAAGGCAGATTTCATCTGTCCTTTCACACCTGCTTGAATTTCAGCCACTGACCTCCAGATCAGGAGACAATATTCTGAGAAGAATCAAGAGCAAGAAGAGCACTGGGGGGTAGGAAAACAAAACTATCTATCTGGACTGTGATACATTCACTGGCATGCGTTTGAGCCTACAAAAAGTTTCTTTTCATTCAGATTTTCCTTTAAGATGCTTCCTTACAAGGTATTTGTGACCCTTGGAACTTAATTACTACCTAGTAAATGATGGTCATAGATGGTTAGTGTTAAAGATGGGGTCACTTATCAATAGCAGGATAAAGGCAATCAAATGTTACTTCTCTTTAGGACTTGTTAGTGACCCAAGGCAAATGTGTTGATCCCAATTCATTTCCAAAGTCAAAGCAGAAACCACACAAATGTCAGTAGAAGTCCCCTTGCTACAAGGCAAAGTAGAGAGAATAAAGATAAATTTTAACTCTTTTTTCATCCTTGCCTGGCCAAGGTGGGGACTTATTGCCAGGCACATGTGAAAGAGCTTCTATTGCTGCTCCTTGCTTCACCTGATTTTGTAAGAGGGAACTTCAGCGTTAAGGGCTGTCAGTTTGACACATATAATGAGCATGATACTAATTTCAAAAGGAAATCTACCAAAAAAAAAATAAATGACAGCCTAAACTTTGCATCTTTACAAGCAGAACTGTTGATCTCCCAAGATAGTGTTCCCAGCCCACACACCCCTCACACTACCACGTGCTATTGCTGCTTCTGCTTTTTTCCCTAATCTTCCTCATTACATTTCCTTGGCAGAAATTCCACTGTGGATGCTAGCAATAGACTTGCCTTGATGTTGCTCATCACAATCTCCTGTGACAGCTTAATATCTCATTATCAACATTAATAATAAACATGTGTTTCTCTGAATATGCAATGTGAGGATCGAGTTTATATATGGGACTTCACGCTGCATTTATTTGAATATGTAATGGGTGGTATAAATGCACTCAAAGTGCTATGAGTGAAGGACACAATTGACATGCAGGATCAGGTTTGATCGAGAGCTGTGACATAGACTTCTTGTGTGCCTGACTGTAAGTGATTTGACACTATGCACATCCTTTTCTTTGTTCTTTAAACGCGTCTTGTACTTTTAGGGAATGATTTAAGTTTGATGTGCTACATACTGCAGCGTTCAAACACACGGTCCAACTGGTACTGGCATCTTAGTCTTTATATGAACATTGGATAGTTACAACTATAAACTAATAAATAGAGAAATAAAAAGCTGGTATTTGCATTTCTGAGGATATGTATTTAATGATAGTTAATGGCTTATTTTCCCTTAGACACTGTCTAATGCTAAATACAATTTTCCAAAGAAAGTCATCTTTTATTTGATTCTAACACAATTCTTTTATTTAACTGTTCCTATTTTTGAGTGAATGAAAGTATTTTAGTATAAATTCAAGTACCAAAAGCTGACATGGTATCAAAACCCGTTTCATAGGTGAAATAAAAAAGGCAGAACATTCTTGTCATAAAACAAAAACTGGGCATGAAAGTAGGTCTTAAAAAGCCTCATTCCTGTTTTTAATTTCTGAGAATACTTTTGTTGATATTTCATTTTCTAGTAGCTGGAGTTGTAAAGATTTTAGAACTGCCTATAAAAAGTAGTGGTCAAAAGGACCACTTGTTTAATGGGTAATGGAAACTACAGCTCATTTGGCCTTACTGTGATGGAAAACATGGTGGTGGAAATATATGCATATTGATAAGAGGGGATTCTGGAACTCCTCAAACACTATTACTGAAGAAGAAAACTCCTTCGTCCATGCCAAAGGTATATTCCAGCACAAGGACAGGAGACACTCTCAGCAAAACCATATGTACTTGGGTGGGTGGCCAGCAATGTACTTACACTTCAAGCTAAATTTTATAAGAAAGAACAAAATCAAAGAAACTTGCAGAATGTCAGAATACCTGAAAATAATTCCATTTATTTTCTAATACAGATTGATAGTAGAGACATTAATCTAAGCATCTGTATTCTGACCTCAGTCTATCATGGCTGTCAAATTTTATGAAGAGAACATGAGTGAGAAAGCCTCTCTAAACTAACGGAGAACATCTAGAAAACAACGGAATTAAGATGAGAAAATGTCACTCTGATGGCTGTGTGTGTCCCTAAGCATTTCCCAAAGCAACTTCTTGTACAAACCAGCAATTGCATGAAGTTCAAAAATGAGACTATGGAATCTAAAGTCTAGAAAGAAGTCCAGTCTAGAAAGAAAGGTCTATGTGCGCTTAAAGTGTTGTGAAACATCAAAATGGAACGGTAAACTTTCAAAACAGAGAGGAGGATATGCACAATGAATGCCAGCACAAAGTATTTCATCTGCTCTCCCCTGGGAAAATAAAAAGCAACAAGTGGTTCAAAGTACGGTAGAAACTCTTTTTCAAGAGTGAATGCAGTGTTGTTTAATCCTTCACTGAAACATAAACTCAGCAGCTCCAGTTTCATTCAAAAGATGACAAAAACAATAGAAGTTTTTCAATTTACTGAGTTAAAAAAAACAGGAAGGCAGAACTCTTCTCCTCAGCCCAGATCTCTTCCCCATCCCCCTGCACCCTTTTGAAATCATTCTAAATATGAAGTTATCATTGTTCTTTGAAATCGAATATACAAGAAATGAAAGTTAAACAAGCACAAGTGAATCTCATGAAGAAAGGACTGAATATAAACAAAACATTGTTTTGAAGTTGTTGGTTTTTTACTGAAGAACATTTCTTCCCTAAACTGTAATTCAAATCTAAACCTGTTTATGGAACAGAAATGTCTTCAGAAATATGCCAGAAAAGAGAATATGGAACTTCTAAGATCTATACATAAATTTGTCAGGAAGCATCAATATGGTCAAGTAGCTGTAATTAGGAAGATGAATAATGCAGAAATAACTTAAAAATCCATGCTCTAAGGGCCATGAGTTTGATAAGCTTGGAAGAGGTCTTCAAACTAGAAGAAGGAACAAAGATCGTTAGCCTCGACTTGCTCTTCTGTGACACCCACAAGCTGATTTCCTTTTATTTAAGTTCCTAAATAATAAAACAATTCAACTTATACTTCTTACATGTCCAGTTTGTGTGGAATTGTCCATTTAATGGGATATTTAAAGCAGTTTTAGCTGTTAAAACTGACTTGGCATCCCAGACATGGGTATATCCATGGCTGAGATGCATCTATCCAATGCAGAATCTTGATGTCCTACAGAACAGAATGATTCTCCTCTGGCACATAACCAACTCCCACAATGTGCCAACTTTTCTCTTCTCTTGTTTTAGAGAACTGGAGAATTCCCAAAAATATTTCCTACATATTTGTCTCCTTCTGCTCCTTCCTAAGTTCTTTGGAAGACTGGTTTCAAACTTACTGTCAGTGTCCTCCCACCAATGTCAAAATCATGTTAATTCATGGGATGAGTTGCCTGTCCTCACACCTGGAAAGCCTCAAACTGAAACAAACTTGCTGAAAGCTGTGTACTTGATTTAATCCTCAATTTTTGCCTAAAACTTCTTTTAAATCTCAGAATTTTCTGAACCTTGTTTAGACAGCAAGATCAGGACTGCAGAGCTTAAACTTGCTGCAGAAACACTAAGCTGAAAAACTGCTGCAGTAATAACAACTCTCTGAGTATCATTCTATTATTAATATTAAATAAAAAAGTTAATAACTCTGGTTTTGTCAATTTCTGTTCTTCTTCACTCAGCCCATGCAGAGTTTATTGAGATCTCCATCCATCCGTGGAACCCTGGAATGTCTTGTTGGCTGGTATTATTATTAACGAATGAAAAGCATCAGGAAGTGCAATTCTTGCTGAAGAAATTTTTATTAAAAATAGAACTAATGCTAAATTTTGACTTGCTTACCCAAAGATCCCAATTTCTCCATCTGTCTCTGTCTGTCCAGCTGTCTGTGTAATGGTTACCTCTCCTCTACAAGCAATACATTCTGAATCTAGCAGCCAATTCCATCTTTTCTTGCCAAAGGAGTCAAGTTACAGAGATATTCCAGTTCTTTTATGATCAGCCATTTTTTGAAGATCAGGACATCCATAAGAGGGAGAAGGTTCAGTTAGCACCTTACTGAGGGAGAAGACTCAGGGTAAGTTAATAGCTTGTGTTCTTGTTTGGTCTGTTTTGACAACCAGATTTTGTAAGGTATACAATACGCACATGTATTATTTGGAATCAGTTTCAGAACATGTTAACTCTTGCCCGGAGAGCAGTAAATGAGTGCTGAAGTAACCTGACAGAGTTTGAAGAGGAAATGAGGGCATCAAATATATGTTGAGGTAGGGAAACCCACTGTGTTTTATATAAGTCCACAGAGACCAGGTTGAGTGAATTGCAGCTTTATACCAGACTAAAGGTTAAAATATCACAAGTCTTCCTATGTTTGTCTCATGTCTTGATGTGCTATTGATAGGAATCAGTTTACTACGATGTCAGTACTCTGGGTTGAAGAACATATATTAAAGACTTAGAGAAAGATAAAAATCATTCCACATTTTCACCTCACAGAAAGTAGAAGGCAGAGCACTATGGATTTTGGGTCTGCACTACCTTCTGAACCTTCACCATCTTTTTTAACTAAACCAAATCTCCTTCTGGCATTGTGAGGAGATTTGTAGTGTGTAAGAGGTGCTAACTCATATACTTGCTCATAAAGCAAATCACATGAAATACAGATAAGTATCAAGAGAATTAAAAAGTCTCTTTGTGAACGGCACTGGCTGACCCTCAGGCAATTTCTTAACATAGAAACTTTAGTTCCTCTTGAAACACATAAGAGTTTTCTGTGGATATGCAGTGGGGTCAGAATCATAGCACATACTGTTTGGGCTGTGATAACACTAGGAAGATGTACCTGTTCCCTTCACTGCAGGTTGGTCATACTCAAAGATTTGGGGTCAATGGCTCAATATCCAAGTGGAGATCATTGACGAGAGGTGTTCCTCAGGGGTCAGTACTGGGACCAGTGCTGTTTAACTTCTCTGTTGGCAACATAGACAGTGGGATTGAGTGTACCCTCATCAGGTTGGATAATGACACCAAGTTGCGTGGTGTGGTCAACACACTGGAGGAAAGGGATACTATCCAGAGGGACCTTTAAAGGCTGGAGAGGTGCAACTGTGTAAATCTCATGTAGTTCAACAAGGCTGAATGCAATTCTGCACAAGGGTTGGGACAACAGCAAGCACAACTACAGACTGTGAGGAGAATGGATTCTGAGCAGCCCTGAGAAGGAGGACTTGGGGGTGATGGTTGTCAAGAAGCTCGACATGAGCTGGTAGTGTGAGCTTGCAGCCCAGAAACCAGTCGTTTCCTCGGCTGCATCCCCAGCAACATGACCAGCAGGTCAAGGGAGGGGATTCTCTGCTCTGGTGAGACCCCACCTGGAGCACTGCTTTCAATTCTGCGGCCTCCAACGTAAGAAGGACATGGGCCTCTTGGAGTAAATCCAGAGAAGGGCCATGAACACAATCAGATGGCTGGATAGTTGGGGTTTTTCTGCCTGGACAAAGGAAGGCTCTGGGGAGACCTTATAGAAGCTTCCAGTGACTAAGCGGGGTCTACAAGGAAGCCAGAGAGGGCTTTTGGCAAAGGCATGGAGGACACAAGGGAAATGGCTTTAAACTGAAAGAGAGGGTAGGTTTAGATTAGACACTAGGAAGAAGTTCTTCCCTGTGAGGGTGGTAAGACACTGTTGCAAGTTGCCCAGAGAAGCTGTGGCTGCCCCATCCCTGGCAGTGTTCAAGGCCAGGTTGGACACAGGGGCTTGGAGCAACCTGCTCTAGTGGAAGGTGTCCCTGCCCATGTGAGGGGGTTGGAACTAGATGGTCTTTGAAGTTCCTTCTAACCCAGATCCTTCTATGATTCTTTGAATTTAATGATTCAGTTCATCTTCAAGGCATCATCTAACCTGTTAAAGGAAGCCATTTCTGGTTTCAATTGGCACCTCCTGCTGCTGTATCTTCTTAATGGTGGTTACAGATCAAATGCATTCGGCGGGTCTTTTTCTGCTGACTTGGCACTTCTTGAGTCCCTCTGGATCCATACGTGCAGTTCTTATTCATCGGTCCTGCCCACAAACAGTTGTATACTGCAGATCTCAACTTTCACAGAAAAAAATAAATGCTTTTGAAATTATGTTGCTTCAGTCTGAATACTCATTAGATAAGTGCTCTGGAGCCAGGGGGCACCTAGTGATAGCCTCACATAAGTCTGATGTTCTCTTTTAGTTGTGCAAAGTAAATTTTAGCTTTTGGGCAGGGCCCCACATCAACGGTTGTGGAGATCAGTGTCTTATTCTCTTCATAGAGGTCTGCTGAGACAGCAGATCAAATTTTCTTACAGTATTTTCTTCTGCAGTGAAAAATTTTTATGTTTCTCCTGCTTTCTCTGGCCCAGTCGATCCACGCATTATACTTATGTGGCAGAAGAAACACTTACTCAGATTTTTTTGTTCCACTGGAACTTGTTTATTTAAAACCAAGCTGAACTTATGCACTTTGCATGAAAACCTGAATATTCATTAGAGAATAATGACTTCTGATCACTGAAGACTTCATCATCCTAGACCTTAAAAGTCCTAGACAGCTCTGGTAGGGACATAAGATCATCTTGTCTAGGCAAAACACAGCTCCTAATTTGTATATAACACGTCTAACAGAAACTACCTACTCACAAACACCAGGTTAAGGTTTATTCCTTCTTTTGAACTGATCTGCTTATGGAACATGGCAATGGTTTGTTGTTTGTCACCTCTGTGTGACACAGCTTTATCTGGAACATCACAGTCACCACCCATTCTGAGTAAGTTACTACTAATTGACAGCCGTGAACTTACTCTGCCTGTGAGTCTGCTTCAGGCATTGATTTGTTGGTTGCCCACGTCTACATTATTTCAACACTGAGTTTTTTTCTTCCAAGATAATAAAATGGTAACAGGCTTTAAAGTCAAGGAACACATGGAATGGTTAATACCTAAAAACCCTCCCCAGAGATAATTTAAAGGATACCTCTGAACATAATTTACAGCATACCTTACATATTTAGATTGACTTCATCTTGGGCTGCTTAAATTTGAAACAGATGGTCAGGTGATTTGAAAATCACTCCAGGAAATCTGGAAATTAGCTCACAGCAACTTGAAGGAATGTCTGCTAGATTGAATAGGGAAAAAAGATGGCACTGTTGATTGAGCTGGAGAGTACAATAGATGTCTGGTTCCATAGACTGGAAAGAATAATTTTATGGGTTATGAATATGCTATTCACCATGATACATACTTAGGAAAAGAGAGACACATTCTGACAGGCAATGGTTAGTTGCAGGCAGTTTAAAATCAGTGCCAATATAGAAACAGGAAATTTATCTTACAAATAAACATGACTAAATATATGAAGACTCCAGGAATTTGAAGTGACAGTTAAAGTGGCACCTTGTGGTTCATCATATTTGATCCCACCGTATCAATGTCACAGTGGAGAAGAGGATAATAAGCTTCTCTCCTCATCCTTGCCATCTTTCTGAACCAAGTTATTCATATTCAAGGGGATGGAAACTGGGACAGTGGTTTTGAGAAGCAGAAAAGAGAAGGGATGTCTAGGTTCACTATACTCAGATCATACCCTTGAGTAAAAAAAGTTGTTTCAGTAGCAGGTAGGGAGGAAGAAGATAACATTTATCCCTCTGTAGGAATGCCATTCTTCTCTCAAGTTTTGATCTATGATCTTCTGTCCAGCCCTGCCCTAAATTAACCCTGTTTTGTATTCTACATACAATTTAATTGACCTACCTTGCTTAATGAAGAATGCGGCTTCAGACCCCTTCAGGCAGAGTCAACCTCCCTTTAGCTAGGTGACTGCCCCAACTATTCAGCTATCGGGTAAGAAAAGTGGACAGCAGAGCCTTCTGCCTCCCACATTAGGGATCTGAATCTTTCCAGGCAGTGTGTGGTGCTCATAACATACTTCACCTGGATGCTGGCCACAACCCTGATGTTTTACATCAAAAGATTTGCTTGTCCTGCCCCCTTCACAGTCCTACACTTAGAGCTGAAATTCAGAGTTCAGTAGCTCTGGGATTTCATACAAGGAGCCCACTAGTGGAGAAACAAGTCTGTGCAGTGTGTTATAGCTGGAGAAGGCACTTGGCAGCTGTAGCACTACTATCAAGGAATTACAACCAAAACTGACAACCCCTTTTGGTCTTTCAGCCAACTCCGCTAGGGGAGACAGAATTTCTTTCTTTACTGTTAGACTTTACTTTGCTCAAGGAGATCCCTATGTTTTACTTGTTCAGTCTATGCAGTAGTCCATATTTTTCTCCATACCCCACAGTCAACCACCTATGCAGGAACGTTGTGAACACAGCTTAATGTTCATCATTAACTTGTCAAAGCCTGAGGTGGTGCACCTGAGTTTCAGGAGACAAGGAATACTGATGACCCAGGATACTTTCTAAAGATTTTCCATGGATCAGCAATAGCTACATAAAATGGAGACAGGTTGAAAGAACATTGTTTTCCAGCAACATCTGAAGACCAGTGCTTCTAACTGTATGTTATCTCCAGCACTCTGCAGAAATGTCAGCATAATTCTGGATCCGGGTGAAAGACACTTCTTTCCTTAAAGACGGTACCTCTCACATTTGCACCTTGACACCCGCAGCACTGACAGCTATCTAATGCTTTTTCTCATTAGTGCTGTATTGATATCAAAAGTTGGGCTACAACAGTTGGCAATGCATAAGTTAACTTTTCCCCCTTTCCAAAGTGTATTTATTTCATTGTAATATATACATGGCACTTGCACATTCATCAGTATTTGAAATCCAGTCTTTAAATTGTCCTATATATGCACATATATTTATAAGTTAATAAAAATACACCCTTTCCACAATTTTTTTCTACAGTGAAATAGCCTGTGAGCAAATTACATTTTCTTTTTACTGTTTACTCAGCACAGTGAAAGAATATATTGACTGCTAAATTTCTGTTATTTTTTCCTTTACAGTTTAAGAAAATGGACTCCTACTCTTATTAATTTCAAGTGTTTTCCTTCTTGTCCCATAAATTGTCACTACAGCTCTGACCTCTTTGCAGATTTGCAGGTAAAAAGAATTAAGACACCTATTTATTTATAGCCATTTCCAAAACAGCTGTGAATCCACATGCTCCTCACAAGAGTTTTAATGTACTGTGGGTGTTTCAATCATAAAACCATGCGGCTGGCATACAAAACCAAATCCACTTCAAGAGCTGCATTCCTTAATTGGATGCCTGGGGCCATTATATTAGCTTGTGATCTAGATCTTGCTTCTATTATTCTTCTCCTTACTTTTCTTTAGCCACTGGCTTAATAAAACCTGTACATATGGAAAAAGATTGTTTGTTCCCATTTAGTTTCTTCAATTATCCGATGCTGGCATGTGCAAGATCCTACATAATCTGTCACTCTGTTAATGAGTGAATGGTGTAGACCTGGAAGCAGCCTGGTTCACCCTGTGCTGTGAAAACTTGGGTTCTGACTTGAGTTCTTGCACATCGAGACTGATCAAATGCAGAATCATAGAATCATAGAATCATAGAATAGTTAGGGTTGGAAAGGACCTTAAGATCAGCTAGTTCCACCCCCCCTGCCATGAGCAGGGACACCACACCCTAAACTATGTCACCCAAGGCTCTGTCCAGCCTGGGCTTGAACACCTCCAGGGTTGGCGCATTCACAACTTCCTTGAGCAACCTATTCCAGTGCCTCACCACCCTCACTGTGAAGAACTTCTTCCTTAGATCTAACCTGGACTTCCTCTGTTTAAGTTTGAACCCATCACCCCTTGTCCTACCACTACAGTCCCTAATGAAGAGTCCCTCCCCAGCATCCTTGTAGGCCCCCTTCAGATACTGGAAGGCTGCTCTGAGGTCCCCACGCCGCCTTCTCTTCTTCAGGCGGAACAGCCCCAACTTTCTCAGCCTGTCTTCATACGGGAGGTGCTCCAGTCCTCTTCTCGTCCTCGTGGCCCTCCTCTGGACTTGCTCCAACAGCTCCATGTCCTTTTTATGTTGAGGACACCAGAACTGGACACAATACTACAAGTGAGGTCTCCCGAGAGCAGAGTAGAGAGGCAGGATCACCTCCTTTGACCCGCTGGTCACACTTCTCTTGCTGCAGCCCAGGATACGGTTGGTTTCTGGGCTCCAAGCGCACACTGCCTGCTCATGTCGAGTTTCTCATCAATCACCACCCCCAAGTCCTTCTCCAGAATCATAGAATACCAGACTGGGAGGGACCTCTAGGATCATCTGCTCCAGCCCTTCTAGGCAAGCATGACCTAGACAAGATGTCCTGTTCAGCCAAATCTTAAAAGTAGGGGAGTCCACCACTTCCCTGGGGAAATTATTCCAATAGCTGATTGTTCTCCTTCTGAAAAAATGACCCTCCTGTGTTGTCAGAATCTTCCCAGGGGTAACTTGTGCCCATTGCCCCTCTTTTCCATGTGACTCCTTATAAAACGGGATCAAAGGTAAAAAGCAACAACAGCCAAAAAATAACTAACTAAAATCAAGGAAGAGCATTATTGTTGTGCAGCATAAAGAGAATTATCTGTTGCTATTAAAAGTTAAAATGGAAAATTAATAGCCTAGGGGTAATTTAGGTCCCACACAACAGACACTTAATGCTTGCATGATAGCCAGAGCCACCACTTGGGCATAGGATGGAAACAGATGGCCCCAACCAACATGAGATGAAATTGATGCTGATCAGTATGACAAAGGTGGGCAGCAAATCATCCACAGCCTCACAAATTGCAAAGTACTCAAGATGGCCTGTGCCACTGAGGCCTCCTCGATGGTTGATAGTATGAGAACTTTATCAGTTTAATCTTTTCCCCATTGACAATACCAAGGCTACTTTCCTCTCTCTAAACTAAAACCTCACCAAACCAAATCATGTTTGTGTACTGAGCACTGATTTCAGAGGATTTAATCTTTATTGTAATGATGATACAGGGCTTAGGCTCATGCCCAGATCCACTGTTGTTGACATTTGCCTGGATATTGGCTAATGCCACAAAGGATGCCAACTGGATTGTCAGGATGGACACATGACTTGGGACACTTGGTCAAGCTCATATTCCACTGCAAGAGGCAGACTGAGCACAACTGGTCTGTGGGCTCACAAATGGGCATAGTACCACAGACAGCAAAGCAGCAATCAGAGAATTACATGGGATTAGCTTTGTATCTAAATGGCTGCGTAGACACAGTGATCTTGAGGGAGGACCACTGCAAACCTCACCAGCTTTTGCTAGCGCTGCAACGTCCATACCTTTACTAACAAAACCACACAGAAACAGGTATATTGAAAACAATGAAGAAGGGCTTCTCAAATGAGGCATTTCACTCACTCACTGTGAATATCAGGAGATGATCAGATCACTCAATGTGCTACTGGAGCCACTTGTGGTAAGGAATCAGCAACAGCTAAGTAGAACATGGCATGATGACACGCTATGCTACTGTAGCGTGCACTATACTACTCAAGTGCACCAATTGCACATCAGAGTTTTTCAAAATATCAGGAAATTGGCAAATACATTTTTGGTTAACCTCATAAATTATTTCAGCATAATTAAAAGGTGATAAAAATTAACAATAAGGACAATACATGGCTTATAAAATGCCTAAATGATTTCAGATGGAAAGATACAAACCCATATTTTTAAAACTGCACAAAAAACAGTTGAGAAACCCCTCTTTTAATGACTTCATTCTTGAATATATTCTTCCACTAACCCAAAGTTGCTTTTGGGTAAATTGCTCATTCTAGAGATTTCTTGTTTCCTGGCAATTAAGCGAGAAAATAATAATTATTGTTACAGTTAACAATTACTGCTACTGTTAATAATTATCATAATGTTCTATCAGAGAACATTATTCTGATTTAGGCAGAGGCATTGAGTTGTCAACAAGGCAAAGTTTCTGGAAATAAAATGAGTTTTATTAAAAATTATATTTGCCTGTGATCCAATGAAATGAAAGAAGTGTATATGCCAAACTGATGATTAGGCTGTAAAAAGACTCAACAATAACTAATTCATATGTAATAACATACATTTATTTATGAGGTTACAAAGCCTGAAAAGTTCTTATTGTTACAGACATGATACTTGAGAGTGAACATAAGGCTGTCGGGATCACAGCATCCTTTTTGTAACTTATGATTAAATCATGCTACAGATAGCAAATAAAGCTTTTATTACTGGAAAATTGTTTCATCTAACACATAAAATTGCTGGAAGAGTCCTTTCTTAATTACAAATTTTACTCAGTTCTTTGGTTCTATCATGCAAATATTTCCTTAGAAGAACAAGCACTGCCAAACCAAATTAGAAAGAAGTCAGGGGTTTATGAGCTTTAAAAGATGGTTAAAGCAGTTTTCAGAAATGTATTCTAGGTGTAACCTAGGGAAAAGAAGTGGAAGATCACAGAAGCTGATTTGCTTTAGTGTAAAATAATCTTGGGTTGAAAACTGGGCCACATCAGGACCATGTCCTGTAAAAGATGGTCATGGGGTAGATCATGAAATATCAGTAGAAATTCTACCCTCCTTTAAAGAAAAGTTTAAGATATTTTCCTGCTTTTCTTGAATAAAAATATGAAATACATTTGGAGTAGAACAGAATGAGACAAAGTATGTATTTTAATTCATCCATAGTTTTCACAACAGAGATGAACTTAGGCAAGTTTCAGCTTCTCTGTTACACAGCTCAAGTTACTCTCTTAAATAGGATTCATCTATTCTCAACTGGTAGAAGTGAGTTAAAGAAATAAAGAAATAAAGAAAAAACCAAAACCTTCTTGACATCATGTAATATTTTGGGGAACAAATGAGAACTGTAACAGAGGTAGTTCGTACAATGTCTTGATACGTTGGAGCTACTTTCTAAAGGAGGAAGATGCCCATTGCGTTATCCCTTGATTTGTTGCTGTTGCCATCTAGTGTTTCACAGAGGGCTGCTGGAGACAATACTGTCTTCTGCCCAATTCTGACATCTCCTTTTTTTTTATTTAGTTCCATAACACTTTTAGTTTCTCAGCTCTGTAGAAATGATCCTTCTGTCCACACCTTTTTTGACAACACCTTCCCCAAGCTTCCCAATGAATAAAAATAAGACCAGTTGACATCAAGCCGCAATTTGCATGAGCTAGTTTTGCCAAAATCTGGAGAATATTCTTGGGATGTGTTCCAACACATGAGGAGTTGAGAGAAAGCATCTCAAGGTCACCACAAAGAAGGAGGGTGTAAGCAAGAGAGGTGTAACCAGACTCATCATCGGCATGTCTCATGCTGTTACAGAAGAGCAAAGCCCTGTCCTTAGCACAACTCTCTTGTATAACTCACAACCCAGGTGCCAGTACAGCACCACACACTTGTTTGCATGACTGACTCGTGTGCTGCTGACATGGTCTCTGCCTTTGCAGCCCTAGCTGAAATAGCTGCAGGTTGCAAGTTTGGATATTTCATAAGGCTAGTGCCTGTCGTCATGAAAGGCATCCTGGAAAGCTGCTTCCCTGCACAGTATATTATAGCTGACAGGTTGGTCACGGATGTGCTGCCACTTCTGCTGCTCAGGAGCTCCTAACAAGATTGCTCCTCTCCTGTGCTCTTGTCCAGAAGATTTTTGCAAGAGTTGTGTGCTTTGCTGAGTAGTTAAATGAAACATTTCGGCTGCATTTGAAGACCCCTGTGGCAACAGGATTCCATTGATCATATTATATCTGGGAGCACAAAAGCATCTGTCATTCATGGATATGTCTTCTCTAAAAGTTATTCTGTGCAGCAGCCTGCCAAGAAAGGAATGAGTGTTGTGGTAAATGTGCTTTATTTCTCCACTTCTTTCGTTTGTGCATAGCACCCTGTATCATGGCATGGTGATAACTTGAAAGCACAATTACGTTCCCTCATCGTGTTTCAGAGAAATGGGTCACATCTTGTCCAAAATAGAAGTATACAACAATTATGCTTCTAATTATGCAATATAGACCTTTAACTACATTCCCTAATACTAATTCTATTACCTGACCTTGGAAGTGCAAGTACTATTGTTGGCATGGTCATGATGCAATCAAGTACACAACAAGGCCTCATCTTCTATTCTCTGCCTCCTCACTCTGAGTTAGCTCTATTTACAGGTTTTTCTGCATGTATAAGTAAAAGCAACCAAAAATCATTACGAGAAAATCACTACCTAGCTTTAGGTATGGTAGGAACAGATTGGCTTGGTTTTGTTTGGTTTTGGGTTGCTTCAATAGCTTGTGATTCACTACATACCTCTAGGCTGGTGAAATGTTTTCAGTCACGCTTGCTTTAGTGTGTAAGGAACATTTCTGACTGCTCGTTTGCCCTAGTAAACCCTAAGACCAGAACTCCCAGGTAAATAACCTCATTTAATACACCAAAACTTGAGCTCCAAAGCCAGAGCTGCCCCTCATGAAGGATGGAGAGTGTGTCCACTTACGATCCAAGTGGTAAATCTGATCAAAAAGGAATGACTTGGAGATGTAAATAACTGCCTCAGGTTCCACAAAACACTGCAGATCCCACTTAATATCAGGCTCTGGTGCTTATAAAAACATTGCTTTGGCTTTTGAGGTTTTGCTTATTTTTTTAATCTGGTATATTTCAGATCAGCAACATGCACAACAATTTGATTCTTTTATTTACTTCATGCTGAAGCTGGTGACAGAAAGTCTTCAGTGCTGTATGATAATGGAATTCCCCAAGCAAAGAATAAGGTGATTTTAAGAAACAGATGAGGTTTCCAAACCCCAACTTCATTTTTAATAATTATTTCCATACCATTCTCATTCAGACAACTCCCATGGACCATAGCCTTTATTGTGGTATTTTGAATAGTAAAATGGACTTCTGGGGCGATTTGCTGGAGCATAAGTAATTCAAAAGAAAGTGGTAGCTGTGGAATTTTCTGAGATAAGGTAGAAAAGCACATAATTAAGTAACTTCATGATGGTGATCAAAGTTAAAAAAGGAATACCCCTCCTTGAGAGTTCTCTCTTTGTCCAAGTAATTAATGTATTATTGGCCTCAAAAAAGGATTAGACAACCTTGTCTCTTACAGCAACCTTGCTAATAGTTATCTTGCCTTGGAAAAAGCTAACACTGTATTACTCTAGTGCTTTTCACCACAAAAGTACATAGTTGGCAGTCCTTATTGCAACCAAGAGGAAGAGCAAACTCCTCGTGCACCTTTGAAGGGCAAATCTTTTGGCTGGGGCATAGCAGTTAATTAATATTTTTCTTGTTCACAGTACTGCAGTGTCCCAACCAAGGTCAGGGCTGCATTGTGCTAGGCACTATATAGATTCATGGAAGGAGCAAGCTGCTGCTCAAAGCTCAATAGAAGGGAATGATAAAAGTTGGAGGGCAGAATGGAAGCTCATGCAAACCAAATGTAAAAGATAGCACTCATCACATGACTTTTAACCTAGAGTTCTACCCAATTTGCTGTGCTGCCTCATAGCACAAAACCCACCATGTAGCACAAAACCCACCACGTAACACAAAACTCAGCGGTTTTAGGTTATCCTCTGAAGACGAGAGATGCAATGGCAACTGAATTATCCTCCTGAAATAGTGGTTGCTAGTTGTAGTCAGAAATCAGTTGGAGTTTGCAAGTGGACAAAGTGAACATTATGGCCTTTGCTAAACTGAATGCAGCAATTTTTATTCACAACAGAACAATCTAAGTTGCATGTGTAGGAATTGCATGGTTTCCTCAGACTGAACACTCTTGGTCAGAAACTCTGGCCTGAATCAAAATGAGTTTTGTAAGCAGTATTGAAATGAAGTTTCTTACATAATGTATATCTCTGGGAATCTGGGCATACATGTAATGAATGTAATACAATTTTAATGAGAATTTCATTTTATGACTCAGGATACAAGAAGACATAAATTTTCCTAATATAATTACCTTTGATTAATCTGTGGGAGTTATTAATTTCAGACAAAAGTTTTGGTTATTTGAATGTCCAGACTAGTGAAATTACTCTTATTAGTTTGAGGGTAGATGATGACACAGATATAATGGGCACTGAAACAGAGATGTATTGGACAGCTTACTGGAAATTGAAATGATGGCAAATGAATATTGCACATCGACCCAGAAGCACAATGGCCACTTTTCCAACAAGAATTCTTTTATCTCCCCTCTGTTTGCACTCTTAACATACATACAACACAATCTGCTTTAAACTATCACTAAGCACCTCTCTGAAACACAAAGCACAAATGAGAAGGAAGGACTATTAAAGGAACGACAGTATTCCACCCAAGCATATTAACATTATAATTTGTATTCTGTGTTCACGTAGTGGCCAAGGAAGGGAAAGAAAATTGGGCTCCTTTCTGTGAGGAGTTGTTCAGACTCTCCGGAAAATAAAGTCTGAGCTCAGAAGAATTCACAATCTTATTTTCAGCAAACCAAAGAAATGAATATAAGAAACAGTAGCAGGGAATACAAAGAGGTCTGATGGGGGAGACAGTATTAAGGAAGAATATGGTGATGGATTGTACCACTGTTGAATGTCTCTGGTTGCAGTCTGCTCTATTTTACTGTTCTCTTGAAAAAAGGTGCAAAAAGAAAAGCTGCTTGCCTGCCTTAACTGACACATATTTCTTGCATGATGTGGTATGCTACCAAAAATAAATGGATTGGGCCCAAAACTGTAAGAAAGAACCACACCTGAAAAGATCCGCTAAAGAAGGGGGGAATCTCATTGCAAACCCTTTTATTTCTATTGTATTTTACCCAACAGATCTTTGATTTGAAAGCTCATTTTAAAATACCAATTTCAAAGCTACTTCTTTCTTGTGTTTTCATAAGCACATCTGTGATGATGCAGATCCTGTTTGGTGTTTGTACTCTCAGTCCATCTCAGAGCTCAGGTCCCATCATACCCATGCACATACCTAAATCAGCCATAAAGCAAAAGTTACAGGTGAGAAACAGAATTTCAGAATGTTTGCACCATGCTCCCACACAGTGGATGGAAAAATCAAATTAATTTTATATATTTTGTATGTAGAGAAGCAAAATAATCTGGTTGGACAATGAAAGCCCAAATGAACATATCATTAAGTGAGTTTCTCTCTGAAAACCTAAATTCTGAAGTCATAGAATCATAGAACAGTTAGGATTGGACAAAGCTTGCACTAGATTTTAACAAGTTTGCCTATAAAGGGCTGGGAGAAAATCTAATATTATTTTATTGGATTTAGCAGTGGATGAATATTTCTTATTCTGTCACAATAAAATTATTCGCTCTCAAAGAGGTACTAAAATAAAATACTATGAAAGATAAATGCTTATATAGAATTGGCAA